>NC_092561.1:600000-775000 GCF_037975245.1 Apostichopus japonicus
AGCTATACTTTTCCAGTTTGGTTTCCTGAATATTTATATTTCATCCTCCACCCTTTCTTTCTCGGAGAAAATTGAGGAAATCTCTGTCACTGTGCTAGCACTAGTTCAACTATGTATCTAGATTCCTTGAAATGGTCCAACTCTCATATTTCAAAGTCCAAGACCCCTATATTCTGGACTCCTTAGCATTTTGAATGTCCCCCAATTTATAGAACAGAATCAAAATAACACTATAGTTTGGGCTACATCATGAGCAGAATTAATCTGTTTGTTTCAAGAGAATTTTAAAAATGCCCTAGATACACCATTGTGATCTCAAGGCCACACTTAAGTTTTAAATAAGATGGGAGTGGTTCTGGAATTGTATCAAATACAGTGAAATAACCAATGTTTTTGTGCCATGGTAATAAAAGATAAATTGGGATGTATTTTTCTAAAACATATCTATCACCTTCTAACAAAGTCATTCAAGTCCTCTAATTGCCCAGACGAAGCTAATTTTATTTTACAGCTGATATATACAATTTACGGTATATTTTGGCGACAGTTCAACCGACGCATTCATTGGATTGTAGCCATGCATATTAATGGTTTCCTGTTCTGTGTACAGGTTTGCCAACGTTATACAAACCGAAGCCAATTCACAACAATGGGACTAACTCGAGTCTTTGAGAATGTCTACCAGTTGCAATAAATGAATGGCATGGGACACTGAAAGGGATTTACCCAAGCCTGTTACCACGAATCCAAAACATGTCTCTAGTCGCATGAATAGCTACGAAGATAAGGCTTTAAAGTGCACTTAATTAAAATCATTTATAGGTAGTAACAATTCACTAAATAACTGGACTAGTTCATCTAAAGTTTAAAGTGGAGTAGGGTCACTGTATTTCCCAATTTTCCAAGACAAAAGACAAAGGTGTCTGTTTGGATTTTACGAAACGTGTGATTTTAGGGTAGTTCTGACAAAATTGTTTTTGTATAAAGTGGAAAGACAGTGCTTTGGCCATCTAGCTTACCATCATTTGAGACAAGAAACAAGTGGTCAATAGCAAGTGTCCTTCCACTAATACCCTGACCATGACAACTTGTCCACTCTTCAGATGTAGAAAGAGAGAGAATCATCTCACCATCAAAAAAAACAAAATATGGAAAAGAAACACTGTTATGTCAAATGAGCACTAACTTTATTAGCAAAAAATTAAATTTACAAGCAGTATATAAAATAACACGTAACATTTTTTCACATTTCAAACAACTTATGTTACATTCCTACATATAGAGAGTACCGAATACTGAGTACCATCTGATATTATAGAATATTAGTCACAGAATACAAACATGGAAAAGATGGGAGATGGAAATAAAGGATTTAGCCAGATGTACATCTTACAGAGTAACACCAACCATTTTTTTCCGGGGGGGGGGGGGTGGGGGGGGGGGTGGAGGGAGTAGAGAGAGGAGAGAAGGAAGGCATATTGATATCACTGAAGCATTCTGATACTTTTTGGCCCATGACCCATTATCTTCTGTGAGGTATGAGCCATGAACCACCAGACACCCACCCCTCAGAGTGCATGAAGGCTAGCTTTGACTAAGACTTGATGTAAGAAGAGCAAAAAAAAAACTGCCCGGAAACTGCAGATAAGTTTGACGTCCAGAAAATTTTACAGCCCACTGACAAGCTTTTTCTTTGAGACCTAATTTTAGATTGCACCTATTATTTTAAGGACTGTTGCCCTGAATGGGACCAAAAAAGTCTCATTTTTTTTTTGTATACTTGGGAGGTAGTTCTCAAAGGATAACATTAAAGTGGTTAGTTACATGATTCTATACATAAAATGTTTTCCACCTTTCTTGATGAGAGTCAAAGCAATCCAAGAAGTTAACGTCTTACATCACATTAGTGCATTATGAAAGTAGTACAGCTAGATTACTCAACTTCAGAAAAGTAACCAAGTTATCGGAGAGTGTAATCTAAAGAAGGTACATCATAAAAAAAACCTTCCAAATGTTATTTATTTTTCATATTCATGATAAATGGCAGCTTTCGGATTGTCATTTTTTTTTCGATTCCGTCCGATACCCAAACCCTGTTTCATTGCAGATTATTATTTAAACTTTCCATTTCAAACGATATAAACATGGTTAAGAATAATACGATCATTTAGATGACAAATTGTTAATGATCAAATCAAATAATTAATTGCTCATTAACCTTTCACAGTTGGTGACAAAATCTAGCAGTCAGGTAAACCATATTTTAAGTAATACTTAATTGTAGAGAGTTGGTCCATTCTTCGATGCAGACTATATTTACCTCTGATATTACCTTCAGTACACAGAAGAAATTCAAGAATATACATTTGGCATAAAAATTGGTTCAGTTAATGAACTGAAGAAACTGAAAAATCATTTGCACTATATGTATATTAAACTGAAAAAAAAAGAAAAAAAATGTATTGCTAAAATGAAAGAAAATGGAAATACTTGCAAGATTCTTGGCATCATTATTTATCATGATTTTCTTTTCAATCATTCAAGGAGAATTTGGAAGGTAACATTACAAAATGTGAACAGGATCAGAAAACAATTATCCTGGAAGACAATAGGTCATTGTCGTAATTAAGACAAAGATAAATGGACATTGGCCTAGCACCTTTCTAAGATGACACAGTTTTATCTCACTTGATGATTTCAGCCAATTTAATAATGATACAAAAACAACAAAAAACAAAAAAATTCCCTGAAGAAAGCATAATGCATTGCACTCTTTAATATTTCCAGGATGATATCCAACCATCATAAACACATTTGGTGAAAATCACTGCCCCATCCCACTACCCCCCCCCCCCCCCACACACACCTCTTTGACTCTAACCCCATGGAATATAGGAAGCTAACACACCAGTACCTATAACCCATGTGATGGCACTGCACACTTATAATGGACAAATCTTCCAAACAGTTCTTGGTCTGTTTGGAAAATCAAAATATCACATGGCTTTAAAACTTCATTTATACACATTAATGATGGTGGAAAAAACAAATTCTAGAAAGTCAGAATTGGTCGAAAGTTAAATTATTACTTTTTTACAACTAAGTTTTCTTTGTTAGAGGCGGTGTGATATATGATACTTATTTAGTTATTCTTGAGATTGCATAATACTGACATTGTCTGTTGATGTGCACCGTAACCATACAAAGAGTGATGTGTAACATTCAACCAATTGGTAGCACTACTCGGTACCCATTACAAGAAGTTTTAAAATTTCAACCTTCGCTGCACTGTGTCTTAATTTTCAAAAGCACACAAGGACAGACAAATTTGGCAAAATTGGCAGAGTCATCTGTTCCAAACATTATTTGCTTCAACAAACGTTAATATGGACATGGTTAAAATAGAAAAGATAAAAGAAGCCTATAGCCTCCTTAATCACTTTATTAATATGTGTGTACAGATCTGTGTTATGGGTACCGTCACACTGTTTCATGAAATATTCTATACCGTCCACTATCAGGACATTACATAGTTTAGGTGTACAGCAGGTTAAGAGGTCTCTGAGATGTAGTTTAAATTCATAACCAAGGTATTAATTACTACAATAAATAGACACAAAAAGCACCTCTGTGTGGTTCTTAAAAATACACAAGTGACTGATCACCACACCAAATTAGCCACACAAAAACAAAAAAAACGGGGATAAAACTTTTTTTTTTAAATGTTAAGATTATAGACCAGTGTGAGACATAATTACTTTATAGAGATGTCTCATTTTGGAGGATACATCACTACGTCCTATTTATTTTGTTATCCTTCAAAATTCTTCTGAGAAATCACACTTGCTTATGTTATCCAACAGGTCTTTGTCTTTTTACCCCTAAATATTGCAATACTCATTCAGGATATTATTTAAAATCATGATAATGTCATAATATATATACACAAATCGGTCAAAACATCACTTGCAGCCCTTCTCGTAGTGTTCTTGCTTTCGTATCACATAAAGCACGATTAAGAAGAAGAAATATGAAATAATTTCTATGAAAGAAAAACAAAAACGAGAATAAAGATATTAATGATAACGAAGGAGGAAAAACAGCACACTGCAGAGGTAAAGGTACAAAGGATTCAGCAAACACAGCCCCCCCCCCACCATCCCCTCATGAATAATTCATTATGTTATTGTTATCATTATTATTATTATTATAGTAAATGATGTCAAATCTGAAAGAAATCAGGTAGGAAAAGAAAAAAAAACCTTTTTGTGAATTTAACAATGACAAGAAATTTTCATCAAATTGTTGAGGGGGACTTTCCACTTTAAAATACAAAGGTTCTCCCATGTTGTATCCCTTTTTGAAAACGACTGTGAATTACCTTGCAAACATCAAAAAGGCCACTTTACAAGGTCAAATAAAACCTATAAAAACCAGACAACAAAAGTGTACAAGGTGCAAGGATATTTTGGCGAGAGAGAGATTTCAAAAGCTACGAAACAACCACTGTGAGTGAAAACAAAGTGACTAGAACTATAAATATTAAAAGAACTGTTGCACGAACACGTAATCACAGCCACCGTGGGAATTCAGGCCATGACTTAAAAACACCTTTTTTTAATACAGCTTAAAAATGCAGAAATAAGGTTTTTTTCAAAGTTTATATAAAAAATAAATATTGCTAGAATGGAATGGTATTGCACTAACAAGAAACACAGAATAGGAAAAAAAGAGAAAATAAAATAAAGACTGCCAGACATTGACTTCAACTGTTATCAGCACCACAACATCAATATTGCTGGAGAGGCCATAGACTAGTCCATTAAATATGCTATGCTAATATGTCTGTAAAATCAGTCCCCCTTTTGGTTCCCATGGTTAGTTATATTTGACATTTGTCCTTCCGAGAATCAAGGTTAACTCTGACATGGTAAAAGTTATTTTCCATCTGTCATAAGAAAAAATGACAAATTTAAAATACTACAGCACCTCCTGAAATTTTGTGACATGATTGGATGGTAGATCACTTAATATGCAAATGATGTAGAAGGCAAATAACAAAACTAGATAACACCCCTTCACCTCTTTTGACCAATAAAGAATCATCTTTTTAACGCTATGTCCTGTAACCACTTCAGATTAGTTTTGACCCACCGGTTTGATTCCTTCATTTCATTTGTTATCAATTTACCAACTCCTTAACACTTAAAAATATTAAACATCTTTGAAAAATTATTCTGTGCAATGTTCGATCTAAAAAAAAAAATGCGGTCAATGTGCGTTTTATTACCGGCATCTTGTTTTTATTGCACCTTTGTAATGGTTTGAAATTAATAGTTTCTGTTGTCTCTCTACCTTGGCCACTAAAAAGGTTGCATATGTAAATTGCCTTTGCATATTCATGTATGAATACAAAACAGATTGAAATAAAAAATATATTAACTTGGTCCTGATGTCTCAACGTTAATAGGCACGGTAAGATTCCTATTTTTTTTTTCATTATTATTATTTTTTTTATATTCTCTGCTTTTTCAACTGTTATTACGTTATTTTGTAAGCTTACCGGTGCCATCAAAATAATCTTTAACATTCAAGCTAATGATGCACATTTCTGCTTCTTTTTAAATAGATTTCTCTTCCATTTTCTCCCTTTTTCTCAACCTTCATCAACATCCTTCCTCAATCTGCTCATTTCTCAGCATATAAACATAACAGCCAGACCACTTGAGAGATTACAGACATTCTTACAAAAGACATTTACAAGGTACTAAATAATGCACTTCATTTCACGTTTCATAAATTATCGATTGCAGATTTGGGAGGTCGTCGTCACCATCGAAACATTCCATACTTATTTTGTTTCATTCTCCTTCCAATTTTGAAGCAAATATGCAAGTTTAATATAACAAAACTGACCTCTTATACCACCAAGTTTGAAAAGAAAACACTTCACAAATTCTTACCATTTTTCTATAGTCACAACTTTCCATTATTGGAAAAAAAATAATGAGCAATTTCTTCATACAACTTCCTTGAAATGTGCTGTCATTTCATCCATATTCATAAGGAAAAGATAAATCATTCCTGTTGGTATGCCTTTCTGCTAAACACAACTTGGTCACTATGTGTTTTAGTTTAACTTTTGACACTTGGGAGAGGCCGTTTCATCACAGGATCATAAACTAGTGACTATTTAATAACAATTTCATTTGTCACTGATTAAGTTGCAGCACACCTTGATCAACATTACTAAATGCTTTCATCAACATCGACAGAGACCTTTCATCAATATCAACAGAGGTCTTTATCGACATTGGCAGAGGTTCTTATCAACATCATAGCAAAGGCTTTCACCATCATCGACATGAATAGAGGCCTTCCTACACATCCACTGAGGCCTTCTTGCACATCGACAGGGGCCTTCCTACACATCGACAGGGGCCTTCCTGCACATCGACAGGGGCCTTCCTACACATCGACAGACCTTTAGCAACATTGACAGCAGGTCTCAACATCACTATCGATACAAAAGCTTTCATCAATGTCAACAGAGGCCATTATCAACATCAACAGAAGCCTTCAGCACCATGGACAGAGGCCTTTAAATTATCAATTATCTGCAATAATCCAAGATATACTCTCTGATTAAACAAAGCCAAATATTTATCACAAACCCTCTGGATTCCTTCCATTAGAAATATCAGTCTTTAGTTTATAAAGGTGTCTCTTGTAATGTGGAAGGCAATCCTACCAAACTAATTATGATGTTTCAACATTACCCCTCCCTTCCCTCCAACACACCCCTCCCCACCCCTCGTTTTTTGACCCACTCACTCAGAAGTACCATCTATCACAGACCAGAACTGGATGAACATGTTTCTGTCTCTTCAAACTCTGAGTAGTCGCCGGAGCCATCACTCCCGAGACTGTCTGGGCGATGTATCCGAGGAGCCGATTTCCTTTCGGAATTTTTTAGCAGGCAAGAGTTTGGACAAGGTCGTAGAAGCTGGGGATGTATGAGAACTTCGCCGTGCATTCCCTTAAAGAT
The DNA here is from genome assembly GCF_037975245.1 of Apostichopus japonicus. Classification (NCBI taxonomy): domain Eukaryota; kingdom Metazoa; phylum Echinodermata; class Holothuroidea; order Aspidochirotida; family Stichopodidae; genus Apostichopus; species Apostichopus japonicus. The sequence goes on from NC_092561.1 coordinate 607,049, forward strand.
TGTACCGCAGCAAACTTTCTCTCTATACGAAGATAAAGAGAACCCCTCAAAAAACATTCATACAGACATACAGACAGTGCTAATTATAAAGAGAGCATTTAATTTTATATGCTTGCAGATCTTCCAAACAGGAGCAATGCATGACATTATCTGTTATTTAAAGTGAATTCCCATATATTTTTTTAGCATCATTGGTCAGGGAAGTATTAAAGCCATGTTCTGCGTGTGTTTCGGATAAACTCACCGTTTCCAGTATGAGGTGTCGACTATGGATTTCAGGGCTTTGGGGACATCGGGGGGAAAGGACCTCTTTCGGACTACTGGCAGCTGTACGCACGTCTCTGAACTTTCGCTGTTTGTTGGGCTAGGTGGTGAGGTGAATGAATCTATGGAAATGGTGAAAAGGTTGTTGTTTATTGGTTAAACATGCAAAATTATGTAACCAAACTATTATGACGGCCCCAAATGCCAAAAGAAGTCGACGGATGTTTATGTCGCAATTCACTTCATTCTTAGAAGTCAACGATTAAAGCAGACCTAACTCTTCTTCTGAGAGCTCAATTTCCAAATTATGTCTAACTGATAAAACAGCTGACAGTTGTAGTCAGCTACTGATGTTTGTGAGTTTAATACACTTGGTTGTGTTTCAATAAAGCAACATATTACATTATTTTCAATTCACTGGCAGTCCTTTTTCTCAACAGATGCTATGTTTGAAGTATTCCTTCTGGTCCAACAAAGAAGAAATAGCAGAAACTTAGGCATACCAGTTCTATAACCATAACAACTTTTTTCCAGATTGTCCAAGGTTAGGCTATGCCAAGGTACTGTAATGATAACTTTAATTGCTGCTCAGGCTAGAAAGAAGTGAATATATCCATGTCAATTATAACCTGTGATGTCACAATCCCTTACTGTTCAGGCTAGAAAGAAGTGAATATATCCATGTAAATTGTAACCTGTGATGTCACAATCCCTTACTGTTCAGGCTAGAAAGAAGTGAATATATCCATGTAAATTGTAACCTGTGATGTCACAATTCCTTACTGTTCAGGCTAGAAAGAAGTGAATATATCCACGTAAATTGTAACCTGTGATGTCACAATCCCTTACTGTTCAGGCTAGAAAGAAGTGAATATATCCATGTAAATTGTAACCTGTGATGTCACAATCCCTTACTGTTCAGGCTAGAAAGAAGTGAATATATCCATGTCAATTATAACCTGTGATGTCACAATCCCTTACTGTTCAGGCTAGAAAGAAGTGAATATATCCATGTAAATTGTAACCTGTGATGTCACAATCCCTTACTGTTCAGGCTAGAAAGAAGTGAATATATCCATGTAAACTGTAACCTGTGATGTCACAATTCCTTACTGTTCAGGCTAGAAAGAAGTGAATATATCCACGTAAATTGTAACCTGTGATGTCACAATTCCTCACTGTTCAGGCTAGAAAGAAGTGAATAAATCCATGTAAATTGTAACCTGTGACGTCACAATCTCTTACCCGGGTCGCTCCGAAGTCTCATTCCGTAGAGACGCATTCTTCGTAGTCGTTGGAGTTTCTTTGGCGAGCGGTGTTTGTATTTCTTGAGCACATTAAAGCCACAGTGTGTGTGGGCGGAGGGTCTGCGTTTCAAGGTGTTGGCCAACCTGCCGGCGCCATGCTGGTCAGAGGTCAAAGGTGAGAGACGATGTTTCAGTTTACTTCGGAGCTGTGATTTACCGCCAGGTCCAGCTCTTGCGTCCACAACCTTAATAAACAAAAAACAAAGAGAGAAAATTATTGTGATCTCATATTCAGTTTCTCAGGAATTCTCAAGACCAACATTTAATGAGATCAGGGTAAAAGCTTACCTCCGGCTTGCATCATAATGTTCAATTGCTCATTGTCTGGTAAACGTTTAACACTTCAGAATCAGATACAGGTTCCCTCTGGGATTTTTAAAAAGCCAGAAATCCATTTTTGTTTGGTTTATGAAATTTAGGGGATACAAGAGTTTGCATTTCATATTCTTAGTAAATTTTGTTTACAATTTACATTTTCCCTAAAGGCTCAAGTTGGTTGATACTTGTTCTTACATGATTCCAGTTACGCTCTGTTCCTTTGGGTAATTTTTTCCAGCGCTTGATAAGGAGCACGCAGGCATTGCAGATTTCCCCGGCCCTCTGTTCCGAATCACTCAGATTGAAGCACGAGTGGAACTCCATCTCGTATCGTTTACTGTCTGCAAATGAAAGATAAAGGAAAAGTTGTCATTAGATGTACATCACAATGTTCCAGACTGACTGAAAACAGACTGTTCCAGACCGACTGAAAACAGACTGTTCCAGACCGACTGTAAACAGACTGTTCCAGACCGACTGCAAACAGACTGTTCCAGACCACTGAAAAAAGACTGTTCCAGACCGACTGAAAAAAGACTGTTCCAGACCGACTGCAAAGAGACTGTTCCAGACCGACTCAAAACAGACTGTTCCAGACCGACTGAAAACAGACTGTTCCAGACCGACTGAAAAAAGACTGTTCCAGACCGACTGAAAAAAGACTGTACCAGACCGACTGAAAACAGACTGTTCCAGACCGACTGAAAACAGACTGTTCCGGACCGACTGAAAACAGACTGTTCCGGACCGACTGAAAACAGACTGTTCCGGACCGACTGAAACAGACTGTTCCGGACCGACTCAAAACAGACTGTTCCGGATCGACTCAAAATAGACTGTTCCGGACCGACTCAAAGCAGACTGTTCCGGACCGACTCAAAGCAGACTGTTCCGGACCGACTCAAAACAGACTGTTCCGGACCGACTCAAAACAGACTGTTCCCGACCGACTCAAAACAGACTGTTCCGGACCGACTCAAAGCAGACTGTTCCAGACCGACTGTAAACTGACTGTTCCAGACCGACTCAAAACAGACTGTTCCACACAGAATACACTTTCTTGGCTGTGTTTCTCTTAAATTACATTTTGCAAAGACTTACCTCTAGTGTTGAATTACTTTGTCTGTCGCACTAGCACCATGGCAGTTGTTTGATTATTCAAGAACACTGGTTGATGCACAAAGCAGACAACATGTGAACATTTGACACCCAGTATATGATGTATACTTACACCTAGCCTTCTTTGATTTTTGCATATTTACCACAGTATTGCTATTTGAGGCTGAATGCTTTAGTTTCATCCATTGATGAGGATATATTTACAGCTAATTTGAGTTAAAGTAAATGATAAATCATGACTAACATGAGACAAGGAAAGCAGGTGGTCCAATTTGCAATGTGGGTTTTGTGTTCTCAGCCAAGGAAAGGGTTCAAAGGGTGAAGGGTGGCTCCCTCCCCTTTGATTGATAGTGCTTATGCAAAATGGTGCGTATTTTTTCAAGGTTACGAATTAACCTTCATTTCTAACATCTGTTCCTCACTTTTCTCCAAACAGACTTGTTTAATAGAAAGTGGGCACAAGCAGTGTGAAATATACATCCCTAACTTAACAGTACATTTGTGCATTGTTTTTTTCTATGCCTTTTCTTTGTCATTGCCCATGGTCGGCAATCCAGCGCACAGCTAGCCTGGCCACTTATTAAATACCTAGCTTCATAGCTTCTGTTAGAAATTTTGCACTTATTCTGTACATTAACTTTGTTTCTTGAAATGGATGTCCTCTAGCAGGTTTAATATAAATGAACAATATGAAACTTTATGCAAATCAGCTACTTTAACTGAGGTGAATCAGTAGGTACTAGGTACCATAGCCAGAAATGCTAGAATGACCCAAATTAATGGTCACACATTCTCCAACTGTTACTCTTGTTTATAAATTCCTTACCACTTGATGCTTTGTTGCCCGCCCCCTCCAATAACTGGAGCATACAACATTTCATGTTTACATAATGTCAAAGGATATGTCCATCAATGCCTCCACCTCCTCCTTCAAATGAATATTACTGATGTCCAAAATTGATCAAATTAATCATTTTTAACACAAAGCAAACTTAGAAACTTTACGCACCTGTGAATCTTGAGCTTGAGGATTTGGCCCCGCAGATACAGCAGCCATTGACACTTCGGTAGATCTTAGGACGGTGGAAAGTGAACATCACTAAACTGGAATGTATGGTTATGATTGGCAGCGACTGGAAGAAATGAATATGCAACATACGGTGTCAGAATTAGAATATTACTGAGAGGTGGGGAAGGCGGGGGGGGGGGGTAGAGAGTGGATGGAAGGGGTTCTGTATACAAAACATACTTCAGTGGTTCTTACGTACATGTAGGTATACCCATCCTCCATATTGTGGCAGGAGAAGGCATATTAGGCAACAGTATTGCACGATATATGATGAAAATGATGATGTTATAACAACATTATGATGACACAATGAAGACATTATAATGAAAGCTATATATATAGGCTAGCCCCAGTAAAATTTGCTGACTCAGTTAAAAGCAGACTTTTTGTAATTAATCATTCCAACCATTTGAAATTTCTTTCCTTATTCATGTAGTGAATTATGTTAGTAAGTATACCATCAACTATGAAACTACTTGATGTTTTAGTGAGTCTCATTATCAGGCAATAGGATCATGCAATAAACAAACTTCTTGTGGTACACATGCAAAACAAATAACTGGGGTAAGGTCCCATCCCCTCCACCCCCCCCCCCCCCTTCAATCTATTCCAGCAGAATTTACTAACTTGGATGTTTATAATTGAATGATCCAGTCAAATTTTGACCTTAAAAATTAATACATGGTTGTGTGGGTACATATATAATTAATTTAAAGGTATATAGTAACTTGTGCTGTAACCTCTGGAAACACTCTGAGAAAGCAGTGTACTAAAGATTTTCACATAAACAAACATCCCCTCATTCTTGGATATCTACGTGGTTTTAATTAATTCTAGTTCTAATGTGTGTTATTAACCAGTATGCAAAACACATAGAAAGAAAAACAAAAGAGTTGTGCCTGACCACATCAAGTCTAGAACTTTAATTTTCTTGGACTAACTTACAAATAACATTTCCCAGATATATTTTATTTTTCTTTAACTACATCCTGCTTTGGCAATTATATCAAAATAGAGCTATATAACTCTTTCGACATATTTGTACTTGTTTGCGAACGTGTTTTTTTCTTCTGAAACCCTGCCTGCCAATTCCATGTATTATTTCTAGCCCAGGTTGAATTATATAAGAAATAAAACTTGACCAACAATCAATGTTTAAGTGCATATTTAGTGCTTACAAGAAGTGATTGTCCTTTGAACAAATCATATAAGATAAGCTGAATTTATAGTCAATTGACATTAATAGCTTTAAGTATACTATACCTATAATACCTTGATGCTAAAGGAAATTGTAGTTTGTCACAGTACTTGGCAATGAAAAAGGGCCCTATAGTCGAGATTATTGCCATGAAAATTTATATTACAAAGAAAATAACAAAAATAATGTTAATTAGTCATCTACAAGATCTCACCTTTATAATGAACATGTGTTAATTAGTACACAAATTAGTTCTTTCTAACCCATGCCTTGTTCCCCTTCCCACTTGAAAACTTTTTAAAAATGTATCTGTCAACAAATTTCCTTTAGTAGCTTGTCTGAATAATTTGATGAGATTACAAATGTCAGATTTTCAAACAATATAGGGGCCTACAGTTTTCTATCTTTGTATAATTGTGGTAAAGAATCATGATAAGTGTCACCTGCTCTTCATACGAAGAAAAACTCAAATTATTTTCCCAACAGGGACAAAACCCTGCCAACAGTCATGAAAATGGGGCAAATTAGCATTGAATAAAGTTTATTATTGAGTTGGGCCTCTATCCTGCCAAAATTATGCTATAGGCCTAACCAAAGGTTAATCTTCGTACTTCCTTCCCCATATCCAGACTGACAAAAATAACCATACTATATTAAGAATTGGGATGTGAGTTCAGTTGTCAAACTTACCTGTTACTGTAGTGTTTTCCTATCACAAAACAAAGCCAAATTACCTATTCCAATAACAGTAACACACATATATTGTATAATAATGATACTTCCACCACTTTCCCTTTCCTCCACCAACTCAGAAATGACCATCTTTAATACATTCTCACACAACGAAAGTTTACAAATACCCAAACTGGACAAAGAAATCCCAAATGCCTTTGTTTGTGCAAGTTGGACAAAGCTATTCGAGTTATTTTGTTTCGATAATAACGACGGGTTCTCCTCGCCACAGGCGATCGACTTTCTTTCCCTTTGTTCAAAATGTAACCCTACACGCGACCGGCACGCGACCAGTCCACCCTCTTGTGTGACCTTACGTAACAATCATCTCCTTTCTTGGAAGCAACGAAAAACAAAGTAACCCGAGACGAAATGGTATACAACATGGCGGCCAGAACATTGCTACAACATGACATAGAAGCAAATGGAAACAGTGTGAAAAATGTTTTGCGGGTGCGAACATAAAGCCCAATGTCAGCAACTACTTGTCTTACGACGAGTTACATAGGCCTGATATTACTACTAGTACCACCTCAGTACTGCTACTCTACCGTACCTAACACTACTGTAGTAGCAATACTAGCAGCCTACATACAAAAATTAATAACGTTCCAACATGTTTGATGAAAATGAAGTTTAACTTAGAATGATAGCACGGTTTACTTAATCTATAAGGTAACATGAGCAACAAAGAGCATCATGGGAAAATGACATACAATGATTAAACTTTCCAAAAGAAGTAAATCGTAATAAACTTACCGGCTAGGACAGACAAAAGACATGTATGGTTGTACATGTATGGTTGGTTCTACGTACATATATACTGTACCGCTTAGTGCAATACATAATCACATGTATGTACTAGATGCCGTACACGCATCCATTCACACTTTCCAAGGGACTGGGAAAGTAGTAAACGAATACGCATGCGTAATTATCTATGAATAATCATTACAGAGCGTTTAGCAACTAGTTCCATGGCTTTTCTGCGTCTGGGCAACTGTATTTATGCTGTTAATTTGTTCCTAATATAATTGCTTTTAGGTGATAGGGTAAATAATTATTAAATATGTTGATCCCGTGCTTGCACAGGAAGTCATTAGTAATCCATCGATCGGGTCACTTAATGTCATAATTTATAAACTGTTAAACCCCTGTGGTTGAAGAATGTTTTTGTGATCCTTATAAATAGTTGTGATCATACTTTGTACATACAGTTAGTATCATTTCCATCTGTTCACCAACCAGGACCTCCCCGCACCAACAAAAAAGGAACTTAATTAATGACTTCAGTCATATATTTGTAGAGGTATAACGGAGATAGTGTTTTAAGCAGTCCTGCCCAAAGAATTGTCGAGAACCGATGACATTTTTGCCAAGGTTACTTTGACTACCACAAACATCTTTCATGGATCAACTTCCATATAAACATGTTCATTTATGACAAAAGTAGCCGAGGCTTTAAGAACATGGCACCAGATTTGATGTATATTTTGGTCAGTCTGGAACAGCTCGACTCATTACTTTGAGGGAAAGGGTGGTAGGGGAAGGGGATGATGGAGAAGGTGGTAGCAGAGCTCCAAAGTGACCCGCATTCAGACACCCAAACCCGGACAAACCTCCGAAGAACCAAATTATCTTCTAACCATTTTGGTGTACTTAGATATTTCATGGAATACTAAACAGCACTATGAGTTCCAATTAGATATTAACTTCTTAGTTATTCCAAGTGTGGAGTGATTTCTTATTTTCTTGTTTTGTTATCATTCCTGTCTGCAGTGATTCATACTTGTATCCTAACAAAAAAAAAAAAAATCCTACAGTTCACAAGTTAAGCTTATAATATATGTCATTTTATTTTTTTTACGTGTTATTTAGTTAAAGAGCGAAATCCAAATCTGTTTTGAAATGGAATTGATAAGTTCAACTTATCACATGTCATTTTATTTCTTACATGTCATTATTTTAATAGTAAAATCCTTTTCAAATTTTAAGCTGGTAGGGACTGACCTGTTGAATTAAATGGCACAATGAATGGCATCATCATGCTTCAACATTCTGCACAATGGCCAGCCAACATATTTTTGTCATAGAGAATTTGTCAACAATCAAAAATATCTTCCAGTCAACTTCAGTGTAACACAATAAAAAACAGAAAAATTTAGGCCAATAAATTTTGAAGGTCTAATTCCAAAATAAATGCCACCATTACAAATAAATGCTACCATTATTCATGTAGGCATCATCAGAATTCAAAAATTTCAAAAAGGCAAAGGGGACTACCCACCCCCTTATACCCCTCCCCCAGGCCACAGATATACTAATGGACAGATCAGTGATGGACCAGCATTTCCCTTCTGAAAACTTGGAAGCTATGTGGCAGCTGTTGTATGGTGATAGATCTCGTAGAGACTGGCAATTTCTTGTCCTTGCACTATGGTCAACAATGTATTTGCATGCCAGTCTGGTAATGGCTCTAGTCATAACATAGGGACAAACTGTTTCCTCTGCACAACTAATTTCACATACAAACTAGCATCATCGTTAATGCACAGATTCCGCACAATGGTTTTCATAATACTGATTGAAGGAGATATAATGCTCAATTGCTCATAACTGTTGTTTGTAATTCACTGCATTCAAGTTTTATTATTAATTAAGTAAAAGAGAAAAAAGAAAAGAAAAAAAGAGAGAAAACTAGGCATGATTTTTTTTTGTCCAGAACATTCTTATTGTAATTAATACATACACTTGCATTGTAAAAATTGGTTTTACTATCTGCACTCTGGAAGATGACAACTGATTTAAGACCAAAACCAACAAATGCACAAAACTTGGATCTGGTGTTAAGAACAGTCAGATGTCCCCCACTTGTCTCCAAATAAAATCTCAGACGATACAGGAACAACGAAAGAACTGCTTCCAAAGCGGCATGCAGTGTTCAATCACCAGACCACAAATCCGCAATTTTCTGCACTTCTCAATATCAACAGTTTTTAATACCTATCTCACACTGCTGTTACTTGTGGGTGAAATTAAGGGTGGGGTGGGGGGGCGGGGGACTCATTCCCTTTTTATTTACTGAAATGTTTCGCTATTCCTGCACTAGCTATTAAACACTGTAGTCAAGGAAGGCAAAAACTCTTGCATGGATTTTGTTCGACTCTTTCAAAGATAAATTTGTAAAATTTCTGTTCCTGGAAATAGAGATTTATAAGCCTATGTTATTGAAAACATTTAATTCTGTGATTTGGAGATGTTTTCCTGAAAGCTGAATAAATCCCAGCATATTACTTCAAAGTAACTTAAGAAACATTTTGTTCTTCTCTCTGATATGGTTAATGTAGTGTTGGTCTCTAAACTTGTTCAGCACAGGGGAGGGAGTGAGACCCAGTATTTCTTCACTATGCCATGACCGACTGACTCTATTCAAACAGTATTGTAACTGATTTAGTGATAACTGGATCAGCTATATTACATATTTCTCTCCTCCATAGGAGGATCAGTCTGTCATGAATGAAGGTAACCTTAGTGAAACATCTTGAGCTTAAAATTTCCAAATCGTTTTTACCAAACCAAATCGCTCCACGTGAGGTTAAAGGAAAAGCACACGCACACAGAAACAAACATATGAACAAAACAATAAATGACATACAGTGATGAAAAAATTGAGATTATTTCTAACATTTCAGAATAACCTGTAAAGATTAACTAACTTATTCCCTATATCAATTAAATATGAGATTAAAAACTCAATGAATAACCATAAAGTAAAAGAACATTTTGATTTTACAGTTGTAGGATAACTTCAAAGCTAGGTATGAACAAAACAGCGTACTGTTCTCTGACCGACTTCCTTCATCAACACAAAAAGCCAACCTCTTACAAAATCTGTAGCTTGGAAACATATTTCCAGGAAACCACCAACCCCCCCCCCCCCCCCTCATAAAACCACTTGTTCCAATGCTAGACATACTGATAAGCTGCAGAATATCGTCAGATACGTCATTAAAATTTCGAAACTAATTTCAGCATCTAGAAAGTACTTGAAAATATTTTTCAAAGAATTCCTTAAAAGTTATGACCCTACAAATTATTCATACTCACTTAGAAGAGTAAAATTAGGCAACTAAATTACTTGGTGAATTACCAACTATTTGATTCTCTAGCATATTATATAAAAGTCCTTGTCAATTGTAACAAAACACTGGCATGAATTATAACTAAGGAAGGGGGCAATATCAGTCACCTACTACAATGAGTGGGTTGTCTCGCATACTTAAAATTCCTTGGAAAGTGGGCAGAGCATTTGAGGACCAACCCTTACAGTGGGAGTGCAGGTGGGGGGGGGGAGGGGTAGATGCTGATGAACTTTGAAACAAACCCTACAGACAGAATGGTTGACCTTTAATTTAGAAGCCACATGTTACATAATCCAAACAAGCAATTCCTTCCACCCAACCATCAACCTCTTTAAAAATGTGAAATAAATAAAGGGAAAAAAATTGTTTGCAAAAATTCCAAATATACTTTGATGCAAGTTATATAAACAATAATTCATCTCTATGCTAAGCACCATTTTGACAGTACAAACAAAACCCCCGGTGATATAAATTTGATTTGGAACAAAGTGGAACCATTCTTGTAGTAACTCTAACGTTACAGACTTATACTTCTAGTACTGTGTCGTCTTTGTATAAAGCAACGAGAATGAATTTAAAGGCTAGGTCTTCCTTGGATGGATGGGTTGCCCTCCTTTCTTATACTAGATACAATATGGAAAAACCTGGCCCTTCTTGGGTTTTTCAAAAATATGCAATTGTGTAAAAGATTCCTGTTGGATTTCTAAGGCTATTTATGAAGAACAACGATTGGTCAAATTGTTTTAACACATCCTTGTGCCAATGAGGAATCCCACTTTGAAAAGCACCTGCGAAAGGTGATCGAGGAAATATTCTTTGAATTGTGATGCAAAAATGTGACACAGTGAATAGGTTGTGAAGAAATGGATCCCCCCCCCCAACAAAAAAAAATGCTGAAAATCTCAAATTCGACGATGAACTAAAAATGAGGTTGGGACATTCTTGAATTACCATGATTACAGTCATTGCGTTGTAGAACTATTTTTCAGTCCTTTAAGACTGCTAACTTTGCATGAATATTCTGTTCCGACTCTCATTACCAGTTCAACCTGGTTAGCCCTTGCTTCGTTTATACCAAAAAGAAATGGCGATCTTAATTATCATGTGATCTATGAAGTAACCAAAGCTATCCTCCTAATCTTACTCAAGTGAAAGTTTATTCCTGCTGCAGCCACTTCATAAGCCAAGATAAGACAGCCTCGATTACCTCGAAGATCACATGATACCTGGAAAATCACTGTTTTTCTTTTTTTCGGATATAAACCAAGCGAGGGCTAACCAGATTGAATTTGTAGGATATCACTGAATGATCCTGTTGTTTACAAGGGGCTTGGAATACAATGTATGATCACTTTAGGGACTTTAACAGTCAACACACAAATTAACAGGAGATTGTTTCACTTTAATCGTTAACCTAGTTTTGATATTTCACCCAGAATCGTAAAGAAAAGTTTTCTTAATTTCAACAACGGCCTAAAATATGTTGTCCAGAGTGAGCCTTCCTTTTGACGCATTTTGAGCACTAAGCATCGACCAACGTTACATGGCAAACTAATGAGAGGATGCCACAGGTGCACAAAATCAGGACCACCATCCCACCCTCCCTCATACCTTACAATTCTGAGTCTGATTCCAATTCTCATTGAAGATACTACAAAACACTTACAAATGAAACTGAGGGTGACCTGCAAAAGTGTAATCAGATAATACACAATAGCACTACTCCTTACAATAACTGAAGATTATTATTAATGCTGAATTTCTCTTTCCCACCCCACTAGCTTTCTCCCCAACCCCCCCCCCCCCCCCTGTTAGTCCTTTATACCGAAAAGCATAATTAAAATGAACCAAAAATCAAACCATATGATACGGTTAGCTAATGGGACAGAAAAATATTTCTGTCACTTTCGAATAATATAAAAATATCTATGCGTTAAATTAAGTAGTTTATGCCCGTACTGTGATGCATACTGTTCTTTTACACCAGTGAAAACAGAAAAGCCCCCTTCCCACCCCCCCCCCCCAAATCTAAGAACAAACAAGCACAGCTCTGAGAGTTATGTTCCATGATCACTAGGATGTGGGAACATTTGATTAGGCAAAGTGAAGAGGAATGAGTCAGATTTATAAACAGAAGATTGAGATTACGGTATTCCCTGAATGGTATGATCGTAGCAAAGGGTTATAGTTTAAAAAAAAATAAGGTTGCAGATGTCGCTCGGAGATCAAGTCGATTAAAGAATCTTCCAGAATATGCAGTCTTTTTAACTTTTTCTTTGAAAATTGTTTAAAATATTTTGTTATGTTAAAGGCACCATTAAGAGTCAACAAATGGTTGAACTTTGTACTCCAATAGAAATGGATGGGGCGCAGCAAAGATGGTTTATTTATAGAGACGGGACCCTACAACTAGGATCCTTCTTCTTGAAGTAGCATAATGAGAGAATACTTCAAGGGTACTCTTAAGAAGAAACATGCGTTTGGCACTAACAGGTATTCACTTCCCTGATAAACAATTATGAACCGACCCTGTGATTGTCTGGTGTTCTTCATGTGGCATTAAGCTTGGAGAGGGGGAATGAATGGGGGGCGGGGGTGGGGTGGGTGGCTGTCAAGTGATTGATAGTACCTACCGACCCTTCTTACCCCAGACGTTTTGTCTACAGGTACCTGACGTTGTGTTCATGCAGTTCACATAAAGACTATACGCTAACCCAGATATTGCAGACAGACACACACACATCATCTAATCATAGTGCAGGCTAAGAACTGAAACAGACAAGAAAACCAATCAACTGTACAACTGCACCCCTCCCAAAGTCTGTCGGGCTTTCACATATGTAAACAAAAATATAGAACATGCTTTAAAAAAACAAAAGACCACATCTGCGATAAATGTTTCCATGACAGGTAGACAAGTTTGCACTCTTCAATCGAGCCATGGTGTTAGAGGCTTTATGAAGGTTTGCCTTGTCATTTTTGAATGAAAGCAAACAATCCTTACCAATGGCCTTTAGGAACTTTAAAATGCGTATTACTAACGCTTACTACCGAGAGGGAAGCATATCAATGTGTCAGGTAGGCCCTAGGCAGAGGCTGTTTCCTCTGGTATGTCTGGTCCCCGAATGTTAGCTTATATCTTGGTGGAACAATAGCAAAGTCATTCTACCGCCCAAGAGTGACCGGGCGAGATTGAAAGATCTCCTTTAACTTCCTCAAGTTGCATAACATATACATTTATACACGGTACGATTGACTCAGTGGTTTTATGCCACGACTGAAAAATTGAAGAATAAAAGGAACGGAAATAAAAAGAAAGAAAGGTCCATATCTGTTGATGGAAGATGATAATAAAACTGTTAACCAAGGTCAAATTAAAAACCATGGAGGGCCTTCCTTCTGCCTTCCCATAGCAACAACCAAAGGCCAGACACAACTCCAAAGCATCTCTCCACCAGCCAACTGATGATGGACTTAAGGGCGCTGCAGCAGGGACCTGTCGGCTATGTACACATGGCGAATAACTCTACGCCACGGTCACGAATGCTTCACACAGGCCCGTTCTGAGTTGGCTCTGTTGTCACTGGTTTATCTTTGGGCCCTGTTTCTTCCAACCTGACAAAGTAAGGAAGAGCAATGCTTGTAAGTCTTTCTTTGAAGCTTTGATTAAATGGAGCACCCAGGTCTTCCCAGAATACTGAAAGTCCGCAAACTCTGACATGGATCAAAACCAGCTGCAAACATAAAATATGGGCTGGATGCAGGTGGAGCAAGACTTAGCAGATATGTATAAATAATCTTCTTCCTCTTCTTCTCACAGATGTAAGGAGTTTAATATTTAATGTTGAGTCATTATGAGTTAATCTATTGAACCAAGTCTTGTCATCAACTAGACTTCACTGTATTATCTCCATCGGAGGGAAAAGCTGCATGACGATGCTTTAGAGACTTCAACGATGACATTTTGTGATCAGAGTAGCAACTTGTTACGTCACTGCATCCAGGGCAAACATTACCACAATCCTGACTCTATGACTGTGTTTACATTACTAAATCAGACACTGCACTCGGTGTTAAATTGATTTTGAACCCCCTTTGTCCGGTATCGGACATTGAGGTTTCATTACTAGAAGAAGAGGCTTGAAACCGTAAGCCATGTTACATGCAGCACTGCTACTAATGCCTACCACTATCATAGTCAAATAACGCCGGCAAATGACAACGACAGAAGTCAAAGGTCCCATGTCAACCCCAAGCTGTGTTTACATTATAGATTAAACACCGAGCATGTGATCTGATCCTCCCTTGATCCTACTCTATCATGTAGTTCAAGCTGTGGGGTCTGATCTGCATTAACATTTACAGATTTAACACCCAGCACTAGGTTCAACACCACACTTGTGGTCCTATGGTAAAGGGTGAATACAAGTCAGAGAGACTTCTTGAGATTAAAAAAAACAAGAAACATAGTATTCTATAAAGTAAGTTTGTTACCTTTGCAACTCTGCTGCAGGGCCGTTAGGTTTGACAGTCAGAGGTGATTCTAGAAATATCTGTTGCTTCCCTTGTTGTCCAGCAGGTCTGTGAGGAAAATAAGATTAAACAAGTAGAAAAGAGGAAATGGACAGACAAACAACTCTAATACCCCCCCTTGGTGTACAACATTCTTTCCAAGGTAGGCGTCTTTCTATTCCCCAACCAAACCATTAATGACAATACTGAAAAATAGCTCAAACTTTTGAACAAAGCGATTGGACCCTCCTCTCCTTCCTCTCAGCTAATCGACTGATGAAACACCTGTCAAAGACCTAACTGGGTGGTCAAGAAGTTTCCATAATTCCTGCTAAGAGCAATCCTTCAGAAACAATTGCCTATATGATCAACAGCCATCTACCACCAACCTTGATGTGATTGTCACCGCCTGTTTGGCTTCCCCTTTGATTTCTGGGGCTGGGCCGCTTTGCACTGCTGGTCCGCTCTGCACTGCTGGTCCGCTCTGCACTGCTGGTCTGGGCTCTGTTTTGTTTCTTCCTCCTGCGGAGGTGGATTCTGCTTCGGATTCCTTCTCTTTGTCTGCCCCAGTCTTGGCTATTGATTCTCCTTCTGGCGAGGGGTCCGTGTTTTCGACGACCATGCCTTCTGGCTCATTGGATTCATCATCTCTTTTAAGTGTTTGTGATGTGTTATCAGTTTGATTTTGTTGTCCTAAGTTATCACTTGATTGATTCGGGCTTTCTGCTTGGCTTGTTTCAGTCTCTGATTGACTGTTTGTGTCTAAAGAAGAGCTTTCCTTGGAAGGGCCCTCCTGCTGTTCAGACGATGGATTGACTGGATGCTCCCCATCTTTGTTGGAGCTGAAAAAGATGAAAGGGTAACACCTTTTTTAGCCAAAGGGTAATATGGATTAACTGACAGAATGGAAATGGTCTCAAGAAAATGCCTTATCAGGGAAATTAATAGTAGCCACAGAAAAACATAATTTTTCATTGGAGAAAAAGATATTCAGAAAACTGTGAAACATCTTAATTGCAACCACTACTTTGAAGACATCTCAGTGATGAAGTTAAAATAAAAATAGGAACTGACCTTTGACCTAGGGATGAAGATGATTGGCTTTCAGCTGTTAACCTTTCCTTATCATCTGCACTATTACTTGAATCTAGAAAATTGAGAATAGAAAAGGAAGTCACATGTTAACTTAATTGTTGTGAATCTACAAAAACAACAGGGAAAAGTCCTTCGTCTGTTGTCTGTTTATTCTGTTGGGTTTATTTTACCACTATTACCTAGTATTTTTGCTGAAGGCTTTGGGAAGTAAAACCTAAATAAAAAGGACGTTGGGAATTGGGGCAAAGCAAGAAAATGACAGAATAGTAGATCTTCTGACCAAACTCAGTAACATGTTCATTACAAGATTCCACAACTATGGACTTTTGCCAAAATGAAATATACCTGTGTTGGCAAATATTAGTGCCAAGAAATGAAAGAAAAGACTGATGGTTTTCTCCATTTTGAGTGGCTAGATATCAATTCTACCTTAGTCTCATAGAGTTACTAGTAAAATCCAAATCCTAGACGGTTTGTTGTTCCTTTTGGTTAAAGATATTTTGGCACTTATCAGTTGAAAATCAACTCAGGTGGTTTGGAACACACATGGAAATGGCAACAAGTTGTATTACTCTCGATTCTTTCGTATTTATGTCCTACATCAAACTTTAATTTTGCCTCAAGTCAAAATCTGGACTGCAGTGAGCGACAGAGAGAGAGTGAGAAAGAGAAAGAAAGAGGAAAGTGAATCTCTTGCCTGTTTGAGCTTCAGAGGACTCTGGAGGAGACGAGGAGGGACCCTGGGGTGATGATGGTGGCTTGGAAGGCTCTACTGAGGTACGAGGTTGAGATGAGACTTCTTGGGAAGGGGCACTATCCATTTCAACCGGGGAACTACTACGTGGTGCCGCACTGTCATTACTCCTGAAGATAAACAAAATATTGAGGACAAGGAAATAAAACACCTCCATCTCCATCTGGATTTGAAACCCTTTCTAATGAAAATCAAATTTTCTTCAAAACTGAATCATTTTTAATCATAACACACTTCAATTTGCACTGGTTGAAACAAATTGCTGTTTACTTTCCACTATGCTAACAACTCTGACATCAAATGAGCTTCTATTTTGATATGTAGGCCACTTATTCACTATAAACCTAGCCACTGTGAACTTACATAGACTATTCTACTCAGCTAGCTATACTATATTCCCAACAGCTACATCATGATAACAAACTAGCAGGTTTCTTTCAAACTACCCAATATATTTGTTGGGCCAATAATCTTAGCTAAACTGACACTAGAATTCACATCCTTTTTGCTAGTAACCTAGGTATATTGCAGTAGTGGCCTAGCTATATTGCTTTAGTAGCCTACCTATATTACTTTACTAGCCTAGTTATATAACATTACTAGCCTAGCTGTATTATTTAGCAGCCTAACTATATAACAACTGTGGCCTAGCAACATACAATACTAACCTAGGTGCCTGGAATTCAGAATTAAAATCCTCAAAGTTGGCCCATCCTCCATTTTCGCCAGAGATCTGTGCCTGGGGAGGCAGCTGCCATCCAGCGGGAGCAGAGTCCATTGGTACAGAGGAATCCATTGGTATGTCATCAAAGTTGGCAACCCAGTCTGTGGTAAAGAATGGTAAACATGGCTTTGCTTAACGAGGAGTTCTTAGTAGAAAAAAACTAATCTCTGAAATGCATCGAAAACTAAAACAATGAATCCCAAAATTTAGTTAATATTATTATTATTGTCATTTTAAGCAGGATGCAGGCTTAAAATTCCACTTCCAAATGACACGTTTTTTTTTAACATAATGGCTCATACAATATATCACACTGATTTATTTCCCTTCAAAGGACTTTCAATAGGAAAAATTAGAAAGTTATCTCTTCCTGCACCCCCCGCCCCCTCCACCCCATCTCTCCCCCTGCTTTGGGTTTGTAAGTTTTACATTGTAAGAAATGATTCTACTGTAACCAACTAATATTATGATCAACTTAATTTTTCACTCGTTTGGCAAAATTCTTCTACTATGATACAGAATATCCCCACTTGATTAGTGGGGCTTCTTACGAGGGAACAACTTACCTTCTGGACAAATTACTTATGCATTTTCCCGTGCCATCGGCGCTCAAGTCACAAAAAAATGCAGAAGGTAAGGAGTTCCCGATGTAAGTTACGTTACTGTCTGATGTTGTCATAGTGGTGTAGGCTTAAGGGCCTTATTCTTCAACCTTCCCCCCTCCGCACTCTACCCTCCCCCTCTCCGACCCCTGTCAAGATCTACCTCCACCCTTAACTAGAGTGGGACTTACTATCACCCTGGTCGACATCCATCCTAATATCTTCCTGAGGAGGGAGTGGTTTGGGTCGGTGTACAGGAGGGAATTCATCTTCTCCCAGCGCCTCGTCACTGTCACTACTGTCATTCTCATCCTTGTTGGCGTCGGTTCTTTCCCTGTCCAGAGAGAAGAAACCACGAAGGTCAAATACCTTAAAATTCAGGGAAGTTGTTGATAAACATGTCACTAGCAAAGGCAGATCCAAACAAGATTAAAATTTTCTTTTAAGTTTGGACTGATTTTGCTAAAATATCTCCAAAAAAGTCATCCCTCCCCCCCACCCCCCAGAGGTGAATACCTTGACTGCACCAAATCCACTTACCTCTGTTTAGTTTCTCCAGAGTATGCAAATTCCTTTTCTTCCCACATATCTTCATCATCACAGTTGTTGTACTGGAAGGAACTTATCTTCTCATTGCAGCATGCTTCAAATAAAGCCGAATTTGGCTGTTGGAAAAAAAAAGAAAAAAAAAACTTTAAACATCAAACTGCAGCATTTAATCTTTTTTCTTCCTTTTTTGTTTTTACTAGGTTCAATTTAATCATATCCTACATATCAACCAGTTAATGGTGCATATCAGTTTACTATTTACAAGGGAATGTACGGTGACAACAAATGATTTTCTTAAAATTGTCGCCACTAAATTTCATGAAATCCTTAAAACAAACTTAGTTCTTGGCTAGTTTCTGGAGTGTACTTCATATTTTTGCAAGTCAATCATAACTTTGTGATAATCTTATTCTTTTCACAAGTTTACAGGATAACATATATAAACAGAGCAAGACAAGTCTTCACTGAATTTTGGTCAATTCAAAAGATGCTTCATTTCCATTTCTCTGTACAGTCCCTGAAAACTTTGCAGAAGATGATCTCAAAGTCCATTTATCCTCAATCTCTCTTGCCAATCATTATAAGGCATTGTGGCAAAAACAAAAGCTGCAGCAGCTGCAAAATTCCCTGCAGCGAGGCTGAATCATATTTGCATAATAGAGGTTATCTTGGCAGATCAGCAGTGACTATTTTCTGAAACTGCATTGCCTGTTTCAAACTGCCTAGCACAAAAGGTTATAGCCTATACAGCCTGGCTGCAGCCCCCTCAGCACCCTACTTTTGACACAGTGCCTAACTCACGAGCAAACAACCAACCAACATACCCTAAGAAGATGAAGCAACCCCCCCCCCCAAAAAAAAATACAAAAATTAACAAGCGGAGTTACTTACATTATCTTCATTTGCAGATATAGAAAAGTTGATGTCTGATATTCTTTCGAATGGGCTACTGAAAGAATAACGGAAAAAAAGATATTTAAATATATGAACGTTCTTTCATTTCATGGATGAAATGAAAACATCATGGGTATGAATGAAAAAACTAAGGCAAAAACAGAAGAAAAAAATTGTTGGTTCATATGATTTGTTATTTATAGTTTGCTGAGGTCCTTGTACTCTATTGTTCATTATAGTACTGAAAGATACCATGGGTTTGGTACACAAAACCTGGTGTACGTCTCTGCAAACGTGGAGCAATTTTGTCAATTTTTTCGTTGCACTACCGTACCTGATAAATTATTCGTTCACTACACATATCTCAAATTTCTCAACATATTCCTGTTCTATCAATATTTAATAAACTGAAGTGACAGCAGCGGCCCAGATGTGACCTAGTAGGGTATATAATAGCAACTTTGGACCCTGTTGCACAATAAACCAGTTGGCAATATGCTATCATCAAATAGGGCAGAGAGAAACATTTCATATTGCTACAGCTAGCTCATATTTGATTTTTTTTTTTTTTTTTTTACTTAAAGGGGACAAAAACCTAACCCATTATCTTGATATCTTATATGACAGAGATCTTTATGAAGAATCCAAAAAAAACACATAAGAAATAGCTTGTTCTGTTTGAGTGATATTCTAGTTTAAAGTTCTGTCCCCATTACTCTGTGAATCAGGTTTGAGTATAACTAAAGAGAGTCCATTACAGAGAGACTAATTTTCATCACCCGATTATGAATGGTCACAACTAATGGAGGTCTGTGTTTGACTATGATTATGTGTGTTTCAATAGATGGACAACCCCCCCCCCCCCCACCTGAAATATTTATAGAATGATCCAATCATTTGAAAGATAGACCAGGCATGTCTGACACAACAATCATAGCACTTAACAAGCCTGTGCCTTTTAGCAGTATTAAGCTATTCAGGCATCATAGCACGCATCATGCAGAACATTGACCATATCAAAGAACATATATTCTACTCGTAAAACTCCAGATACAAGATACCAAAGCATTTAATATTTCAAATTTTTGGTAGACCAATGACATAAAGAATATTGAGTTCCATGTCCTAAAGTGTCTTCCAAAAAATGTAGAAAAAGTGACAAATTATTGGAAATTTGACACAGACAACTTCTTGAATCTTTCTTTTTACTGTTTGAAAATTTTGTTTGCATTTTGAATGAGGAACGATGAACTTCTCAAATATTTAAACCAGGCAATAGCCAGATGGCAATGACTTTGTGAATGGAGAATCTCGTTCCATTATGTTGTCATGGTTACTGTGCTGTGCGGTAACGTTGACACGAAATGGAACAGATGCGACTTCAAAACAATGTCATTAAATAACAAACATGGATGGAAACATAAAATGTAGCTATATATAAGGCATATAAAGAGGAGCCAAGAATTTATGTGGAAATATTTTTAAGCGAGGCAAACAAGTTGACCTTGGGAGGGTGATAGAAACAGACGGATGACACTAAACGAGACAAGGAGTGTGGATGGAGAGGCTGGGGTAAAATGGAGGATAGAGAATGCAATACAGAAGGCAGGCACGTGCCGCATACCATGATAACAATTGATACATTAACAGCTTGTTGATAACCAATAAACTGGAGCATTACCAAACACATGACTGGACTCAACATATTTACAACCTCCACACATACCAGGAATTCGGGGAAAGAATACATGCCAGGGCAGGTTATTTAATTTTGTTTGCCAACTTCTGAAGATGTGTTATTCTTGATAGGAGCAGGGTTGAAAAAGTTACCCATGAAGGAACTCCCTCGTAAAACCTGCACTACAGTTTTACTTTTATAATGTAGCCAAAAAAAATGTTGGAAGGTGTACAAAAGTCACCAGTTGCCATTGGTAACTTTATTTTTTTTTGGCAGATCCACCAAGTAACTTATGCAATTTTGTGTTGGAAGTGACTTTTGACCTCCGTCAAAGAATGGCAACTTGTTACCATCCTTGAGATGCAATGCTTTAATGGTATTAATATTTGACTGCTGCTGACCCTAACTGACCTTTGACCTCCCAGAAACATTGTGGGCTTGTACTTGTTACCAGCAAACCACATGCCAAGTACAAAGTGTGACACTACTACCCTTCTTGAGGTATTGTGCTTATAAGCACCACATAGACACACTTAAATAGACAAACGTATATACACACACACACACATATATATAGGTTAATTGCCTGATGCCTGCCCACAGGCAAGTAACCAAAGATCAGCCCTGTAAAATCACAGCTTTTTCTATCATATCAAATTAGACCACCCACTTACAGAAAAACATATTTCCAAATATATACTTTTGTTTCCTTAATTCAAGATATATGGCAAGCTGATGTATTTTGACATGAACATCTTGTGAAGGGTTTTTTTTTTTGCTGAAACCTTCCTGTGAAAACCCTCTTCACTTCAGGGGTACAATTGGCTGGTGGTACCTTCATATGATATAAGTAACAATCACAACATCTTCCCTGAATCTCACTCTCCCTCCCTCACCCCTTCCTTTTTGTTTGTTTTTGCACCTGATATGAATAATCCTAAGGAAAGCATTGATGTTATTTTGGAAAGATGAGAGACCCTCCCCAAAGGTTTTTAACATCTCTGCAACAATTGCAGCAATTTAGAGGCAAAAAAAAAAAAATGTCCTCAAGGACATTTCAGAGGCTGGAAAGAATTGCTTTGTCGGAAAACATGAGTAGCTGCTTTTTTATTTATCTTTGGTGAAAGAGAAACCCACGAGGCTCTGGCTAGATTGAACAATGAGCTTGTGATCAAAGCTTAGTCACGCAGTAACAAATACAGTGTTACAGGATGACACCGACCAAACTCGATGGATTGTTGGGAATCAGTTGAAGAAAATGGACTGATGTGGGTAGAAAGTCTAACACAATTAAGCCGATTTGTCGATTATGTTGAAGTTTTAGGAGACAAAAGATAGGCAAACTACTCCAAACAAAAATGCCAGTAGAATCAATGAGAACAACACAATGATCATTTGTCAGGACGACAAAGAAAATAAACGTCATCGGCAAAAAGAGTAAACTGCATCTGTTTGTTGTTACTTTGCTGCAACTTACACCTATCACAAAACCTTTACCGCTATACTTATGTTTCACTTTGAAATAACTAGTGAAAGTAATCCATTTTAACCCAACTCATTATTTTTTGGCCCCTTTTAGTGCAGAATGCTGTACTCAGCGAGTAATTAAGCTTTTTCAACATTTCTTGACAAAATAATTAGTTCCCCCCAGAGTTGCATATGCAAATTAGGCTCAGCCTAGATACATAGATCGGCTATGGCAGTGCTATTGGATTACTTCTCTGTGTATTTATTTATACTACTAGTTTATTTTCTTATCCTGCGAGAAAGTGATGATTACCATGGAACTGTTTTCATTGTAACAGGGTATGTCTTTAGAAGCAACTCAGAACAGGTTAAATGTGACCCCAAACCCAACCAACCCCCCACCCCCCTCCCATCCCCACCTCCTCTTCATATTAAGGCATCTTTCCCATCTCTGTTATCTCAACCTTAACACAACCAAGACGTCTGATGAAATGGTATGAAACATTTGACAGTGACAAAAAGATCTCATCTAGATGTGGAAAGACTTGTAATCTAAATGACAATGCTATCCTAAAATGTTGAAAATGTATGAGAAATATGTTTCTTACACTAACACAGAGATGTGACAGAAACTGAGTCCAGGACGGGACTTATATGGACATATTTGAGGCTATGACTATTGGGGACCCTTACACAGGTTAGGTGGGGTGGGAGACAGGGAGCATAACATGTTCATTGTTTCAGTGGTGTTCAGTCACCTGTTACAGCACCCAGCATGTATGAAAATTATTTGGGGGGGGGGGGGGAAGAAAGAAATGGCATGGTTCAACCTCCTCTCACTAATGATAGTTTTGGGAGCAATCAGGAATTCCTTTTAATAGGTCAGAGTGATGTGTACATGATACAATATGAAGACAGAATAAAAGCATGAAAACACAGAGCCACAGATGTATAAATAGCCAACGAATAATAATTATGTCTGACGATTAATTAATGAAGACGATGAAAAGGAAGATGGAGAGAAGATAAAAGAGAGAGATAAGAGCGAGCTACTCACTTGACGCCTTGGTCTTGCTCTGTGAACTCGTCCTCGGTGAATCCGAACTGGTCAATAAAATGGGACGTCATTTGTTGCATCTGATAATCAGAAAAGGCCTGTCGATTTGGTGCGACAAGCCGACGGTTTTAAAACATAGATACAGGCCTGGCATACTTTTGGCATCCATCTCCATAAAACATGGATGCTAAAAAATGCCTCTTTGTAAAGATACAGGGAACAATCGCCTTTTTTTTTTTTTGCTTTTGTTTTGTTTTTTAGTTTATGCCCAAAACCTTTCAGAGAATGTTTTTTTTGAAGCAATATGTGACCACTAACTAATCCCTTATTAAACAAAAGACTTACTTGGTTTACACTTGCTTTGTTATCAAAACCAAAATGGCCAAAAAAATTGGACTGCTGGCACTTCCTGATAAATGTGCCCTTGCGGTCAACGACACCACTCATCGTTAAAAGCAGACAAAATCCACTCCAGGGAATTCCCCGTGGAAGTGGTATAACAATGACACAGAGCATCTTTTTAATTGAGTTTTATATTTCATTGTTTCACAATAGCTACTAGCAAACCGGATAATTGTGTGACTTTTTAACCAGATTAGAATCTATTTTAGCGAGGTATTCCTTTGTTTCCAAACTATCAAGTGACCTTTTAATGACCTAGCTTTCACTTTCTTATTTAGCATAACATCTAGGTCATTCACACTACTCATCTTGTTAACTATCTGCTTTCATATCACCCATTATAACCACTTCCCTGTTAAGTCTATAAATATGAGACCAAGACCGATGGACTGCTAGTCTCTTTTTATGTCATTTACGATTTTATCGAAAACAAATTTATGTCTCCCATTTTCAGTAAGAATGAAGAGGACTGTTGGTACCACCACCAGCAATCAATACAAAATAGGACATCTAACATAGGAACTATGCTACCACATGACAGTATTTTCACATCTACAGTTTGATCACCCTTGAGATGAAAACTGTTGCATCTGCCATGGGAGCTTTCACACTATTAATGTAACTACATTCGCCCTATATATTATGCAGTTTTAATGCATAGATTTATTACATTCTTTTATCAGGTGACCTCAGTAGGTTCAGAAAAACTGTCCCAGCCTCATACAACAAGGACATGTGTAACAGACATGACCACATAATGAAATGTGTCCGTTTCTCTGTCTGTCATCTTGACTACTGAGCAAGAAACTGAAGATGTGAATCCGCCCATGTAAATTAACAGCTTGGATCTAATTGTCTAAAACATCAACCTATTTTGACTTTATTTAGATCACATTGAAATAAAAAAGGATTGAGCAATTAGCAATTTGTTAGTTGACTACAGCAGAATCACATGACTTTATAAGTTGCCAAAGTACCCCACTACTGCGAAGGCTTATATGTATCGTTTCATTCAATGATAATATTCGGTAAGGGGTTTAGGAAGTCAAGCAAGAAACACATCATCATGTCCAAAATGGAGATATAAAAAGACCCATCCAAACCTCCCCCCCCCCCCCTCCCTATCACTACCACTGAGCAGTGAAAACTGAGTTCTGGCAAAACTAATAAACCATGTGCACACAATGTGACTGTTCTGTCCGAACATGCTTTCTTCCAAACCATTCATTTGCAAGAATTATTCCACGATCTCGATATCGAGCAAAGTCTAAGTGGAGTATCAACTGGCGAGAAACCACTTCGGAAGTGATTTCCAATTCTGAAACAGAATCGATGCTTGGAAGGCTTCCAAGAACGCCATTCTCATTTCGATTTCCCTCCCAAAGAGATTGAATACAGAGTAACGGAAGGGAACGTACCTGTTGCAAAGCTGTATCTTTACCGAAATCGATGTCGCCAAAGTCTGCGTCTTCATCATCGCTCGACGAGTGGAAAGCGTTGGTGCCGACCTTAACGACGTGATGCAAAAGAAATTATAGATTGAGGCTTGTTTCTTACTCGCAAATTTCTTTCAGCGAACTCTTGGAAATGTTGCATTTTTTTTTAATTTATTATAATTAATAATAAATTAAAACTTTTATCCACAGAGGAAAAAAATTCTATTTCTGTGACAAGTTTCGGTGTAAATGAAATTCTCAATACAGAGAACGTTTGAGGACTAAAAGCAAACATTCCAAGTGTTTCACATCACAACAAGAAGAATGCAATACTTTGGTCAAAACATTTGCTATTATGACATCACAGGCCACCTTCCATAATCCAAATCCTGGAAGTAAGCGAGGTTAAGCCCGTCCATCATCCATACCTCAAGCTTGTGACAAGATACTGAGATCGCCTTTTCGACCCAGGTATGGGGAAATACGTTTCTCTTTAAGGTAAGTTTTACGATTCCTGCCAGCAGAATACCCCTTGAAGGTTAAAGTATCTGATATTCACAGAAGTGAGTGACTCCCGAGGAGGATGTGCTTTTGATATTAGTGCTCATGTAACTGCTACAATCCCAATCATTTTAATATAGATCATTTTAATATAGAAAAGGGGAAAAATACAATTATGAATACAAACCATATCAACTATATTTCTCTTATTCATCGTTGCGAGAGATCCGGTTACGAAGTTTGCCCACTTGTCACGGTATTCTTGAGGCACATATTCTACCAAAATAAACAGAGCGAGTAAATGAGGTCAAGAAATTCTCATGAAAGTAGTAAAATGAAGCTTTTTTTGCATTAATTTGGGTAAATGTTTGAAATTAAGTCACATGGAAGGGGTTTTTTCTTTCTCGTTTTGGTCAAAATGCAATTTCATTTGGATTAATGGCTCAGAAGAATTAATTTGGATTTATTATTATTAATTTTTTTTACTAAAATGAATTTAAAACTCAGTAGAATTGGTATAAAACGTACAGATATACTAACAAGTGATGGAGGAGGAGGGATTTAAGCAACATATTTTCACCATTTTTTAATGATTTGGTTAACCTGTAACAGCCTTCTTTCAGAGCATGTGTTAGGCAGATAGCTAGCAAGGTTCGGAGGAACATTTAAAATCCCGCAGTAGTCATTGCTCCTGAGGGGTCACTGAGATAGGATGACTCTGGGATCGGAAAGATACTAGATGTGATGGGGGAGGGGGGGGGGGTAGGTAAAAGGGATTGTCTAACCTTCCATTAATGACTTGACTTGTGCACTATTACAGCCTTTCTCCGATTCATGTGTCAGGCAGTTAGCTATCCTAGTTAGGTGGCCCATGTACCCATAATGATACTAGATGTGATGGGGGGGGAGGGGGTAGGTAAAAGGGATTGTCTAACCTTCCATTAATGACTTGATTTGTTCACTATTACAGCCTTTCTCTGATTCATGTGTCACGCAGTTAGCTATCCTAGTTAGGTGGCCCATGTACCCATAATGATACTAGATGTGATGGGGGGGGAGGGGGTAGGTAAAAGGGATTGTCTAACCTTCCATTAATGACTTGATTTGTTCACTATTACAGCCTTTCTCCGATTCATGTGTCAGGCAGTTAGCTATCCTAGTTAGGTGGCCCATGTACCCATAATGATACTAGATGTGATGGGGGGGGAGGGGGGTAGGTAAAAGGGATTGTCTAACCTTCCATTAATGACTTGATTTGTTCACTATTACAGCCTTTCTCTGATTCATGTGTCACGCAGTTAGCTATCCTAGTTAGGTGGCCCATGTACCCATAATGATACTAGATGTGATGGGGGGGGGGGAGGGGGGGAGGGGGGTAGGTAAAAGGGATTGTCTAACCTTCCATTAATGACTTGATTTGTTCACTATTACAGCCTTTCTCTGATTCATGTGTCACGCAGTTAGCTATCACAGTTAGGTGGCCCATGTACCCATAATGATACTAGATGTGATGGGGGGGGAGGGGGGTAGGTAAAAGGGATTGTCTAACCTTCCATTAATGACTTGATTTGTTCACTATTACAGCCTTTCTCCGATTCATGTGTCACGCAGATAGCTACCAAGGTTCAAAGGTACATTAAAAATCCTGCAGTAGTCATTGCTCCTGAGGGGTCATTGAGATAGGATGACTCTGGGATCGGAAAGATACTAGATGTGATGGGGGAGGGGGGGGGTAGGTAAAAGGGATTGTCTAACCTTCCATTAATGACTTGATTTGTTCACTATTACTGCCTTTCTCCGATTCATGTGTCAGGCAGTTAGCTATCCTAGTTAGGTGGCCCATGTACCCGTAGCGTTTGCCTCCTTGCTGCTGGCTGGAATCGTTAGCTTCCCACATATCAACAATCCTCTGTACAAGCTTGCATTCAGTGAAAAGCTGCAGACAGAGAGAGAGAGAAAGTGAAATGCACTGTTAACAAAAGAACACACAAACACACACACAAAGACATTCGTCTGAATGCTAGGCTACACTCTTCTGTGGTAGCTTGCACAATAGCAACTATAACATATACTCATTCAGAGAGAGAAACAATGCTAAGAGACAAAACTCAGCATTGACAGTATGCAACCTTACTTACATTCAATCATATTTGGATCACTAATATTACACTTTCATATACATATGTAAATAAAACAACAGAAACTGATTGGCCACTTATCATTAACTTTGCAGAGAGCACACCAATAATCAGGTAGAAATTTAGTAATATGTGCGTGTGTGTGTGTGGGTATATTTATATATATATATATATATATATATATATATATATATATATTAGTGTTTGCACGGGTTATCCGGGTACCCGCCCGACGTGATACTACCCGCTTCCTAATTTATTACCCGAATCCTAAGCAAAGTGTGATTTAAAAAAAAAAAAAATGGCAAACCGACGGTTAGGCAGATTTCCCATTGACTTAGTGTGGTGTTAGGCTACCATGTGTTCGAAGATAACAGCAATAACGAAAGCTTTCCATAGATATCTTATTACTGCGTCACAATTTCAGCTAATAAACAGATGGCTAGGCTAGACTACTCCCATTGACTTAGTGTGGTGTTAGGCAACCATGTGGTCAAACGTAACAGCAATAACGAAAGTATTCCATGGATGTCTTATAACTGCGTTACATCTCCAGAAAATAAGCAGATGGTTAGGCTTAGCTAGATTTCTCATTGACTTAGTGTGATGTTAGGCTACCATGTTATTATTTATTCATTCGTTTATTTCAAAGAAGGAAAGGCTGACAAGGAATTTTACGCGATGTTTATGGATTATAGACGGGATAACTAAAAATTAGTAATCGCAAGTGGCTTTTTACTAATCGTTTATTCCAAATGCGATCAAATTGCGCGAATCGCGCAATCTCGCGGCTAATGAGAACCATGGGCCTGCATAATAGATAGTAGTAGTATTAAAAACTGTTTAAGAGCTAAATTGGATATTTATATGGTTTGATCCAATAAACGTGCACGAGCTAGCATAAGCAGCGGCGGCAGTGCGATGTTAGTAGTAATGTTAATTATAATTAAATAATTTATTTATTAACAAGTTAATGAAAGAAACAGAAGCAAATAAAAATTATTGAGGGAGGTTTAATACCTTATCTTACACCTACGTATTTGAACATGAAAACATTGTCAGTAGAGAATATAATGCATTTATTACAGCATCCAATATGTAATTCTTGAAAATCGTGATACACGAGGGTAAACAAAATTTTTCCGGGTACCCGGATACCCGACGGGTAACGGCCCTCGGGTACCCGGTTCCCGATTTTTGGACCCGTGTAAACACTAATATATATATATATATATATATATATATATACACAAATTCATAAAGAAAAATGCTGAATATCTTTTGAAATCCATACCCTACTGCTAACTGGGTAATACTGACAAGCTGTACTCTGTGGGTGCACTGTGTGTGCACAGTACTATGGTTTCGTGAATGACAAAGCCCAGGAAAGATATGGCTATGCAGGGATCGCCAACAACAATTAAAGACTAGACCGCTCACAACTTTACAACACTAATCCCTGGTCATTTTGGCAACTAATCGCACACTCACACCAAAGTGTGCACAATTCAAACAATCCCTCCTAGGACACTACAGTTAACCACATCTACGTGTCCCCATAGGGTGCAGCCAAAAACAGGCACACTCAACTATATTTACAAGCTACCTCACAAGTCCCCATTTATACACCTGAGTGAAGAGAGAGGCAATGGAAATTAAGTGCCTTACCCAAGGACACAACGTTATGATCTGGCCAGGACTCAAACCTGCAAACCTTAGTCCCCAAGTCCACTGCCTTAACCACTTGACCACACTGCTCTTAAACAAGTATTTCACAATGAGTTTGGAAGCATTTTTTCTCGATGAGTTACCTTATTCTCTAACTCTAAAGCCTGCCCGCATACTGCCCGACTGATCCCGGCCGTACTCAACTCCACCTTTGGAAATGGAAAATCATGGACGGCCACGCAGTGTGCGTGCACTTTAAAAATACGACGAACGAGATTCTGCCAGATTTTAGGTTGCGTCGTGAACAGCCGAGCAGTTTGCGGTAGGCTGTACACTCATGGATGGATGTTTGAGGATGGCTTGATGGGTCAGTAATAAAAAAAAAAGTGCCCAAGAAAATTTTGTCCAAAATTATTAAGCAGCTCAAACTTGGGTCAAAAAATTGCTGACCATTTTAAGGGAGGAGGGGTAACTACTGATACGTACATGAACAAGCAATGGGTGCTGCAGTTTGCCTTCTTCTTCTGTTTCGGCAGCACTGTTAGTGAGTATTGTTGCTAAAGACTTCTCCACCTCTAAATGTAGGAAGTTGTTCCACATGTAATTGAAAAATAATTCCTACAAAGAATTGTAAAAGACAAGAAATTAAAAACCATAAATATGATCGCATAATATCAAAAAAATCTTTATCATAATTATTGATCATTTCATGTGAGGAATAAAAACAACCAAAGGGGACAAATCAACTATAACTTAATAGTTTGCAAACAAGGCTGTTTCCTGTCAATCTAAATGGCAAGATCTTTTGTACCAAAAAAGTAAATAAAAATTAGTTATAGAAAGTTCAACGAATCATTTAAACAAGAAAGAAAGCAAAGAACACGCATGCCCATCTATTTAAGCCAGTCTTTACACTGATTGTACTTATGAGAAATAAAGGCTGATCTGTCTTGTAGGACAGTTGAAAAAAGATGCCACCATTCTGGATCCTAGACCCTCCCCCTCCCCAACCCACATGCTCGGGCTGTAAGTTTGGCTCCAAGATTACAAATTAGACTCCCTAACTTGCAATTTCTGGCTAAAGCCATGACCTGCAGTGTATACCCTACTGCCGATGTAACACATCAGGCTTCAGTAGAGAACCAACCACCCCCCCTCCTCTCCCCTCCCCATTAAATAACTCAAAAATACCTGAATGTTTCAAAATGGCTATACCTCTCCCCAATAAACATCAATTATTAATGTAGCCCAGCCACAGAGCACACAAACAGAGGCTGAATTTTTATTGTCATAGTAATGACCTGCAAATTTCTTGGTACAAATGATTTTCAAAATTGGGGTAAAGTGGTGTTGGGGGGAGGGAAGAGTTCAGCCAACCCCCCCCCCCCCCCCCGTGGTCTTGTTGAAAGGCTGGTTTACACTCATTTAATCCAATGATCAATAAATATATTAGGTGGAATATTTCAATTTTCTACTTGAGATTAAAAAAAGGAAGGAGAAAGGTTAACTCACCCATATTGTCTTTATAGTGCCTAATTTGGCTAATTCTGAATTTATAGCTGGACTATTTGTTACGAGAAGGGATGATATCAGCTTACAGACTTGAAGCCTTACGAAGCCAAACGGTGGCTCCAGTTTGCCCACTGTGGTTACCATGGATTCAAGCTGAAGAAAGGAAGACGATAAGAAGGAAGAAAAGTAGGAGCAGTTTGTCACTCATCTAATTAATCAGAACATGTATTGCAACAGCTTTGAAGGTTAAATTAATTTCTAACATCTCTATGGCAACTAAACTGAACTTTGACCTTCATTACTCCCATGTTAAGGTAGTCAAATTCAAATGCAAAATCACAAGTGACCGCCAAAAAAAAAAAAAACGTCCAGCCATAAACAAGAAGACGTTGCCTCCGACGGAACAGAGAATGTAAAAACGGAAATAGAATACTGACCCTTGGAGGTTCCTGAAGTAACTGGTGAAGTTCAGAAAGCTTAGGGACTATGGCTTTGAGGGTTCCACTGACCCCCTTGGCTAACCTCTCGGCATCTAGAGGTGTCATCTGCTCCTGACCCTCAGGGCTGGGAAACAAAAAGGTATCACTGTGAAAGCAAAGGTTGAAGAATTAGAAGTGGTGCAGAGAGAAAAATTGGAAAGTGCGCTGGCACACATGAAGTATACAGTATGGTTAACAAGGTAAGGCTTGGTGTATGTGTCAGGGAGGAAAATATTTAGCATGTTTTTGAGAGAGAGACAGACAGTGAGAGTTAATTAAAGAACAAAGTTAGTTTTTACATCAATCCTTGAATTTAACACCCATTATGAAACCCAGGTGTATCATGTTACAAAATCTGTGTAAACTGGACAGCTGGTTTGATTACATCCAGAAGGAAGTGATTATATAATCAGTGAAAAGATTTCCAAAGATCCACCAAACTCACTACAATCACTCATACCTTAAAGATATATGAAAGAGCTTTAATATTTATAACAGGATATTTTACAAGCATTTAGAGACTTTCAATTCATAATTGACTCATAAATGTACAGTTCAGATACTGATGATGTATTTATTTGTCTAAGCTGAAATAATACTCATATTATATAAATATTTTCATTGCATAAATTGTTCCTTTTTTTCACTGGTAGTAGTAATTCACTACAAGTTACAAATAACATCCACACACAATTAGGCAATGATAACAGCCGAGGGAAGTCATATCTGATCAAACCCTGGGTCCTCCCATTTGGGTAACTAATCAGATCAGTCCTGCTACACAGAAAGCATACCAGAAGCATATCAGATCAATCTTCTAACAAGGGAAACATATCAGATCAAACCCTGCAATATGGTAAGCATACCAGATGGATCCTCCCATTTGGGTAACTAATCAGATCAATCATGCTACACAGAAAGCATACCAGAAGCATATCGGATCAATCTTCTAACAAGGGAAGCATATCAAGTCAGCCCTGCAAAATGGGAAGCATACCAGATGGATCCTCCCATTTGGGTAACTAATCAGATCAAGCCTGCTACACAGAAAGCATACCAGAAACATATCGGATCAATCTTCTAACAAGGGAAGCATATCAAGTCAACCCTGCAAAATGGGAAGCATACCAGATGGATTCTCCCATTTGGGTAACTAATCAGATTAAGCCTGCTACACAGCAAGCATACCAGAAGCATATCGGATCAATTTTCTAACAAGGGAAGCATATCAAGTCAACCCTGCAAAATGGGAAGCATACCAGATGGATCCTCCCATTTGGGTAACTAATCAGATCAATCATGCTACACAGAAAGCATACCAGAAGCATATCGGATCAATCTTCTAACAAGGGAAGCATATCAAGTCAACCCTGCAAAATGGGAAGCATACCAGATGGATCCTCCCATTTGGGTAACTAATCAGATCAATCATGCTACACAGAAAGCATACCAGAAGCATATCGGATCAATCTTCTAACAAGGGAAGCATATCAAGTCAACCCTGCAAAATGGGAAGCATACCAGATGGATCCTCCTATTATGTAACTAATCAGATCAATCCTGCTACACAGAAAGCATACCAGATCAATCTTACAAAGAGGAAGGAATATCGGATCAAATTCTAACAAGGGAAGCATATCTGATCAATCCTATAAGGCATCCTACTCCAAAGAAAGCATACCAGATCAACCATAGTTGGAAGGCATATCATCTCAATCCTTCTACAAGGGAAGCATATTAGATCAATGCTTTTGTATGGCATCCTGACTATCAAGAAACCATACCAGAACAATCCTCCTATATTAATGTAGTTTTGCATCAGATTCGGCATGTTACAACTTAGGAGGCATACCAGATAACATGGAAGGCACATCACAACCTCCTATCAAGGGTAGCATACTAGATCAATATTACACATGGAAGGCACATCAGAACAACCTTTCATCAAACTTTTATAACAGTGAAGGCATATATACAGTATTATAATGAAAGAGATTCTTTTACAAGAAGGACTTTGATCTATCAGCTCTGTTTACCTCCTTGTCATGGACACAATGAGATTAACAAAACGGCCCAACTTGTTACTTTTAATAATCCTTCACCAATAACAAACAGACTTGTCGTTCAGTTTGACACTTATACCGTTGTTCTCATAGTTACAAGAGTGTAAACAATTTAGATGAGAAACTCAGAAAATTCAAGGTATTAAATAAATCTCACAAAGTGAATATAATGTTATGTGGTGGGACACAACAAACAAAGAAGGATTTTTATTTTATTTTTGGTAATAATGGAAATGATTTCAGCTAAAAAGATTTTGATTATGCTGATCTTACAAAGGACAAACATTTATCGAACCTTGTCAAGTTTAAAAAATGGCAGGAAGAATTTCGTCGACAAAGTTTTGGCCAACCATGATTTGCAAATGAAGTTGTCCAATTTGACTGTGAGTGTTATACTTAAAAGATGAGGGTTTTTGTCCCTGTCACATAATATTAGTAAAAGCAGTCTCTGACAATGTAGCAAGAGATTATATAATCAAAAAATATAAACAAAACTTTAAAGCCATACACTCTTCTCTTTTAAAACATTACTTTATGAATATTCATGTCATTGGAAGCAATCGACCATTATTCGTGTTGAAGCATTGGATGTAGAAAGAAACCAACTGGAGATACTCAGGCGAGCTTATGCTTCAGCATGTGTTTACCTTTGTTTTTTAAATTCTAAAAGAGATAATAAAATAGCCACTCCGTTGACCAGAGCAGACTCTGCCCGCTTTCCACGAAACATGTGTTCAAGAAGTTCCGAAACTGTTTCTTGCCTGGAAAAGAGACGAAGAAGAGAAAATTATAACAAAAGCGATGAAGCCCATGACCTTTAACTTATTTTTCTGAGACCCACTTGGCCAGTATCAAGGATGGAATTAACTGACAGCACCGTGACATGAAATTGCTAGAAATTGATGTTCATTTTCATGAACAATCTCACAAATTCGGTCCCCGTTTTGCCATTTTTTTCCTTGTTGTACGAGTTTCACCTTACATTGTAATCCATACCTTCCTGCACTTTAAAAAAGATTTGAAAATTGCCTAGGTGATCTTTTGAAATCTTGAGGAAAAAAATGCGTTTCAACACAAATTACAAGACAATTTACTTTTCCTGAAAAAAAGTATCCTTTCTAGTCAATAATCTCCTTGCCATTTTGCAAAGTTGAACATTTTAAAATCAGTTGGGTATTCTGATTTTTTTCATATCCACGTTTTCTCTAAATCTGTCAGCTATAGCCCTGTTTTTGAAACTATTCATATTGCTTGGTGACCCCAGTTTCACCTTCATCAATTTGGCACCCCCTCAAGTGTCGGATGTTGTGACCTGGGGAAGTGGTCTCTGAGGTGGAGGGTATACCCTCCCCTTTGAGAAATATGAAAAAGAATGATTAAGGGGTGTTTAGTTGCAAAATGGCGAATATTTTCCAAGTAAGTTATGTTCAAAACTGTTCCATTTTTATTTCTATTCTGTTGGCGACCCTGAAGAGGGTTGTGACCCCCACTTTCAATACCTGGGAGCTATAGAGTACAAACTACGGACACCCTTTTACTACACAGGTAGTTTCTAGTTCATAAGAAAGTTAATAAGCACATTTTTTTGTCTCTTTCTATCTCTGTATATATCGTACAGATGCAAGACTTACTTTTCTATCGTAGTAAGAAGAGGATCATTTTCAGCACATTCCTGTAACTGTGACATGTGTTCCCTTGTGAGTCTGATAATGTCGCATAGGCTCTGGGCTGCATTACTATGGACCTCCTCGCTCTGTTCTGGGTCTATTAGATCTACCAGTCTATGGATGAACTTCTTCTCATTCAACCACTGTGAGATGAAGAAAACACATCCATATCATATTTAAAAATGAGAGAAAAACATAAAAATAAACAAAGAAGACAACAACACTTTCAAGAGTCTGCGTTGATGATTCCACTCTTCCATCAGATTATTTGGTAAAGTACAAAACCTATTATATAGGGCTTTTCTAATGAAACATGATTATTGACGATGGAACTTTTCATGAAGATGAAGATCTTTTTCCTTCAGTCTCTCAATTATCTGTTTGCCTCTGGTAACCATTTTCAAGTTCTCACCACCACATCGAGTAACTCTGAATAATGTCCTAACAGAACAGACTTGAGACACTTTCATACACGTGGCACCTCCTTTGATGTTGTCCGATGGAGATAGAGGGACAAATTCAGTTGAGACTTCTCTTCACACTTTTTTACGGAATACTTTGTGCCGTGGTTGTTACCTGTCAATGACTTACCTCTAGAAATGGAGTCCTGAGCTCTTGGGAATCGATACAAGTTATCAGCCTCAATATGAGGTCCATAATTGCTGATGTTTCTAAATGTTTGAAGAAGATGCCCAGACAATCCTCTTGATCCTTTATGTACTCTATCACCAGCTCTGGCCTTCTGGCTAAGAGGGAACCCACTGTTTTACTGAAGAAACTGGCTAGAAGTGGATTCAAAGGTGGCTTATTGTCAAGGAATTTCCAAAGTTTTTCAAAAATTTTCTGAAAGATCAAAAGGAAAATTCAAACACGGGTCAATACAAGTTTCAGAGTGACAACCCCAAAAGCTGATTTTGGCAGCATTTTTTGTCAAAAACAGTATAAACTAACTTGTTTAACTTACTTTTGACTTACAGCACACATCAATACAAATCATACTGCAATCATGCTCCATATAATATAAATATTGTCCAATGATTCTTAATATGTGACTAATCTTATTTTTCACATTTTGACAACTGCTGTCATGAACAGCCATGATAAACACAATGGAACATCACATGCACACATCACAAAATGCTGCCCCAATAACACAATCCTTTGCTTACTGCAGTGGAAATACTCATCCATCCAACATCCCCTTCTCCAGATCCTCCCTCCCCCCCCCCCTAAAAAAAAACAACTCTGCATTCAGATTAGGTCATGATTCACAATCTATTATCACACAAGTTATTATTTTCTTTGTGAGTCAACTTTTCATTCCCAAATATTCCTGCTTTATAATATTTCAATTTCTGTACTTTCCAATTCATCCCCGAGGATTCAGAGTACTGTCCCCCTGCCAGTTCTGCATGAAACTGTTATAAATAAACACATGGTTCATTTCAGTTGCACCAATCTGTCCAAACGCTATCCCACCCCCCCCCCCCCCCAACAGCCTCCAACTCCTGCACTCAGAATAGGTAAGGTTCCCCTCTGAACTATATTCCAACTAGTTATTTCTTTGTGAGTCAAGTTGATATTTCCTAAGGTTTCCTGCTGTATAATAAACCAGATATATTTCTTCTCCTTTCTTTCCCAAATGTAAAGTGCGTTGTCCCAATGCCCCCCCCCCCCCATTGGCTAGCCTATTATCGACGATTCTGTCTTTAACAACACATTTGCCTGATTCTGCTGCATTATTAAATGTGTCGCATATGCTAATGACTGCTGATCATGTAAAATGACAGGACAGAGGAATGTAATAACTAAAGACAGTATAATAGGAAATCATGATTTAACTGAGTCAGACGATCCGTTGTGCTGAACGATACCATACACCATCACGCAATCCTCATGATGTTAGACTCTAGGGAGTCTTCTCCAGGAGAGAAGGACTTTGTAAACATTTTCATCCAATCTTGTGGAGATCTCGAATGACTAACAAATGGGTATAACATTTCACATTCATGTTGTCATCATAACCACTAATTTACTATAATTTATATCACAAATGTGTGCGTGCGAATCCTTGAGATCACACGGCTGTGTTTCAGGAGAAATGCTGCAGAGAGAGAGGGGGGGGGGACGATCATGCAGGGGTTACTGCACTTTTTAACAGTAAACTAAACAAACACTTCCTGACATATATACTAGCAGTAGCAGGCAACAAGGTAATCCTCTTTCCTATCATACCTAGTTACACCTTGAGGATTACCTGTTAAAGGGTTGTGTGCTACAAATCAGAAAGGTTTGGACACAAGATGAAAACAATGAACAAATGTTGGGATAAAGGAAAGCTTGACTGCCAAAATTGCTTCTAGGAATTATTAAAGTTATCTGAAAATTCTACCACTAATGCACTGGGGGAAGGGGGTGGGTTGCTCATGGGGTCATTGGCCTCTGTATCTCAACATTACCCGAAGCTCACTGGTTTGGATATTACCACAGAAGTTACTTATTTGTCTCCACTCTACCAAATATTGTATTTTCTTTTATATCCAGCCTATTAAGGTCTGGTAACTTTAATTTAGCACAACCCCAACCAACACCCCCCACCCCCACCCCTGGTTGACCCTCTTATGGGTAAATGCCCATCACCTCATCCTCCTGAATCTCTGATAGGAAACTGGTTCAGGATCAGAAAAAAGTTAGTGTTTGCAGAGTGCCTTCTTCATAGAAAAGGTTGTGGAGAAAAAAATGGAATAAATTTTGCCAAGAAAAGTGGGTAGTATTCTTCCTGGGTGGTAGATTTTGGAAGGTGTAATAGAAGTCTCGCAAATTTAACCAACCATCATCACCACCGGCCAAGCCGGCAGTGCACCACCACTGCTCATTACGCAGCCTGCATATCGTTCACGCTGTGTAAAAGTAATGAGCATCCACAGTTCTCAACACTGAAGCTCTGCTATTGTTTGTAAACAAATGCTGTACTGGCTTTTCCTGGTCTGTGGTTTATCACATAACAATGTAGCACTCTGACCACAGTAGGAGATTTATTCAAGATTGAGTGTATCATGATACAACGTTTTCGTATTGAATGTGTCAAAGTACTTTCTGACATCTTTTCCTGTTCAAAGGATTCTCATTCACTAACACTGAACCATCTCTTTTTTTCTCTTAGCTTCCAACGAGACATTTTTATCTTCTAGATGATGTTTTGATTTATGAAAAAGAACATAGTTATACTAAATGTTGCGTATTTATAATTGACTGTGTAAGACTTATTTACAGTACAGCCTAGAAGTTTTGGCAAAATAGAAGCAATAACAATTTAGTATTCGCTGAATATCTTTAGTGCCATCTAACTGCGACACAATTTGAGCAAATATACAGATAGTTAGGCTAGACTTCCATATTGACTTATTGTGATGTTAGGCTACCATTTGGTCGGAGATTTTTGGGGATTTTAGGCAAACATAGTTTGTCGACTGCACGTGTCTTTGTTTCCATCAAGCAGCTAGTTCTGGTAGTTCCTAGCAAGTGCTTTGCTCTCAGAGTTATAGCTACTGCATACGTTCGTGATTCATGCGTAAAATATTGAAAGAATTCTCACTGTTAATGACTTTTGCGTTCATTTATGTCATAGAAGGAAAGACTGACAAGAAAATTTACAGGATGTTAAGAAAGATTATAGACAGGAAAACGTAACAAAATTAAGTGGCTTTTTACTTAAGATTTATTCCATAATAAAAATAACTAAGTGTTGCTATTTCAAATAAAGAAAAGAAACATTATTTTTGGTGTCTGTGTTCTTATTTTGAATAACATACTTATCAAATTTACGTAAGTACTGGCCTACCCTATAATCTAACAAATCGACTTTTCACGTAGAAAATTGGACCTAGGCTACACCAAATATCTGGATATTCATTACTTGGACTCAGCATGTTGCGGGACCTCAAAGTTTAATATTCTGAAATTTCCGTTAAATATTTTTCTACCTTCATAAAATAATTATAAAGATATCATAGAATTTTGAGCCACAACCGCAGGGAGTATAACTTGGTTTAAATTCATCTTTGCCCGGGACTGTATATTATAGCCTTTAGTACGGTACTGGTTCACACAGTGCAGTACAGTACTTAAGATTTTATATTGTAATGGAACCGATTCGTTTATTTTTGTGGAGTGTTCCATGATGTCATAATGTCATTTATAGTCATCTTTGGCTACTTTGTTAAATTTTTAAATACTTTTTGTATCAAAGATGGATATTGTACGGAGGAGGAGGACTAATTAATATAGTAATTATTTTACCTTTGTGTCTGCTAATTTATCAGTGATGGCTCCAATGTCCGCTGTTAAGAGCTCACAGGCCATGTTTGGCTGTTTGTACTTTATACTATCTTCGAGGTCAGATGGAGGTTCGTTCGTGATCATGTCTACAAGCTTCTCCACCACCTCTTCGTTGGACAAACTACGAATGAAAAAAAAAAAGAAGATTTAAAGAGAAATATATATAGACTGACTCCACGGTTAATAATTGCAAATTAATTTCAACATATCTTCGGGCAAATATTTATCCAGTTTTGCTGGTATCTCATGGCTACACTAACCTGCACAATTGCTACATATATGTCTATACAAGTTCATAGATACATATAGAGCATTTTCTATCGACAGGAACCAAAGTGTTTGACATTATTGGACAAAATCCAGAGCCTACAAAAACTGCCACACAAAACTTTCACCATTAAATTATTCCCTGGATTTTCACAAATTATGATTTTTGAAAGTTATTAAAAAACTGATCTAGAGGGGAGCAATTTTGCCTGTGACAGAACGGAAAATGGAAACATAAAACATGCTGCTTCTGCTACGTGTGTAGATGTACAGAGCTTGTTAATTTATGTGTAGTCGTCACTGTTCTCTATTGATGAAAAACAAAGGGAAAAAGCAAGTTAATCAGGCTCCAAAACAATGGTTCAAGGGCTTTGGCCGACTGCTAATTTTCAAAGTAATAAAATGGGGGGGTGGGGACAAACCATGTCGGAGGTTTCAATGGCAAAGCACAAGAACACGATATCTAGTATAGTTTCGTTTTTCATCAATTTTTCAAAACATTTGTTTCCGAATCAATCCTTGCATTCTATCATGCACTGACAGCTACAATGTAAGAAGAAATGAATTGTAATAGCCATTCTTTGGTAAGACAAAAAAAAAAAATTATATGGAAGAACAAAATCAAGTTATTACAAACTGGAAACGAAAGTAACAGCAATGGAATGTTCACAGGAGAGCAACTTAGACACTGAAAACCTAAAAAAAAAATAAGAGCAAAAATATCGTACCAATAGAGAGCTCTGTGGTCACACAATGTTACCTGTGCGTACCAAGTACAGTATCCATTTACATTGGATTTAACAAGCAAGTGCTGCTTGTTAAACCCAATGCATCTAACAATCAATGAAGGCTCCTTTGATACAATTCAGTAGCTTTGATAGAATTAGTGGTTTCATCTGCTTAACCCTAGTCATGCTGAATTTTGTGCACATTGATGGTGGGTATTAAGCGAGGTGCTGCCTAGTAAAGTGAAGTTAACTATGTGTCTTTGGAAGTGATGGGCTGCAAAGACTGTCAGAGAGAATTTAATAATGATAATGATCTACTATAATCAATTGTGTATTTTTTCTCCATCACATGCTCAAGAGAGGACCCTTTGATCTTTATTTTTTGGTACCTTTGAGAAAATATTTCACATTTCAGCCAATTATAGCCAAAAGGACATCTGATCCTTAGCTATCCTTGAACATATTTTTATTGGGTCCCCTAAACCAAGAGGCCACTAACACCAATTTTCAT
Source organism: Apostichopus japonicus (assembly GCF_037975245.1). Lineage (NCBI taxonomy): Eukaryota > Metazoa > Echinodermata > Holothuroidea > Aspidochirotida > Stichopodidae > Apostichopus > Apostichopus japonicus. Next base: position 648,240 of record NC_092561.1, read on the forward strand.
CCAGATCAGAATAAAACCCCATAGAGAAGTATTTTCACAGGATTTCATGTTTGGTCGCGCCTAAAGTTATCCTGTGACGTTTGCCCTACTTTAAGGAAGCCCTTGCAACTTGTACAACTTTCCTCAGGATCCAGCATGGCCAGCAATAGCCTTTGAACTGATGTTGACCGACAGACAGACAAAGTGCCACATGCTCGGCAAAAGTGCCATTGGGTTGTATACCATTTTGACAGCTTACTGTAAATGCATAACCTTGGCACTGTGCAGTGTTCTTACAAATCAGTAATGTTGGCACTCTCTGCAATACAGTATACATATATATACACGACACTGATTAATAATAGTGCAAATTTGTTTGCAACAGATTTGGATATGAAGTCAGTAACGACAATAGCTCAACAAACATACAGCACTGTATACATACACAGAACCTGGTTCAAAGTGCAGGGAAAAAAGCTCATCATATTGGTTGTGGTTTCCCTATGAATATATACAAGACTACACAGTGTATGTGTATGGAGACAACATTAGTACATGTACATATAGCTAAAATATTAAATACTGTGTGTGGATGACTGCTAAGATTTATACCAACGCAAAGTAATATTACAAGTGTTTCTTGTTCAAAAATGTCAAAATAGAGAATGGGGAGGAAATAATTGGGTTTTTATTGTGCAATCTATGAATCCTGCACCTGTGTGTGTGTGTGTTGACTGCTTACGGTAGCACTTGTCATATTAGATGAATCATGTACTTCGACTCTGCTCAAGAATATGAAGGAGTGACTGAAAGCAGAAAAGCTGGTTCAAGTCAACTAATGGTATTTCCTGGAAATGACGGGTGGGGGAGGAGAGAAGGTGTGAAGTCCCTATGGGGGAGGCTAGGGAACGGGGGTTAGATATTAAGCATGGGAAGTATGGAGCAATGAATGGATAACAAAGTCATTTTATCATATCATACAGGGATAAAAATGCAATCATAACAGGCATCGAAGAGCATTGAGGTGGGTTCCACTCTATAATAGTGACCCGCACCCCTAGATGCACCCTCACATATCTCATCGCAACTTTGTAGACTTACAAATCAATTAATTTTTTATTCTGTGCTTTACACTCCTGTAGAACATCATCTTCTTCCAGGATCTCGCTGAGAACAATTTCCTGCAAAAAGATAAATAAATAAATAGATAAATAAATAAATAAGAACAAATAAGAGGCATTACATCACCATATCAACAGATTTACTTGTTTTAAAAAGGAAGTTATATTTGCTGTTCTGACCGATCAGAGGGCATATTAATGTTTTGTTAGCCTCCTCACCACCTTAATCTCTTTTTGGTTTCTCGAAAGGGAAAACAATTGAGTCACTCTTAAGGCCCAGTCACATCTCACCGGATTGCACGAACGGACAAGAATACGCGCGAAAAACAGTCATCCGGTTATTTCCGTTGGCAAAAGTTGTCGCGCATGCATCTGGGGGTTGCAACGCACCGGACGTTCAACGGTGAAAACGGATTACAAACGTACAAGGGACGGACAGCAACGGACGAACAACGGATGAACAACGGCATAACAACGAACGAACTAACGAACACCAACGGATAGTAACGAATTTACAAGGACAATTAACGGATAAAGAACATACAAAACGTAGAAGTACCGGAAAAGTAACAGACATACTGTACCGGACTAGCAACGGAGAAGAAACGGTCTAAAACCTGGGCCTCGGGAGTGCCTCAAAATCAGGGGGCATCCTCATGAAGTTGATGAAAGATTTTGGTCTTTCATTCGCAGCTCCTGCATTAGTTGGTCATAAAGACCAAACTGCCGTCTTCTCTGTGGACCTAGCAAGGCCCTAGACCAGCATTTACGCCGAGCACGTCTCTTCCTGACTTGTTCATTGGTCTTGATGTTGGCTTCAATGATAAGCATCTGTGCTTGTAAAGCTGACACTGTGGTCTGAAGCTTGAATCTTTCTGAAGGGTCCATGATGTACAGTAGGTGTTGACGGTAGAGGTTATAGGAGCAGAATGAGGCGTGGGACGCTTGGAGTGGACAAGGTGGAGGTACGCTGCATCTCCGTTCTATGTCCGTCTGTTATACTTTCCTGGCCTGAGTTCTTCTGTTTCTTCCGTGTAACGTCCGTTACCTATCTGTTCATTGTCAGTTTTATTCCTTTGTACTTCCGTTATTTCTACGTTAGCGTCCGTCGAATATACGGTATAGGTACTGTACTTCTACGTTTCATCCGTTCTTTGTCCGTTAATGATCCGGTGAGCAATAACCAGAGACAAACGGAGAAATACAGTATGCCAAACACATACAGAACGAACAAAACGCATGAGAAACTGATAAAACGGAAGCTTAACGGATTAGTAACGAATAAATAACGGAGAAATTTTTCGGTGGATGTCCGTTCCAAGTTTTGTGCATGTTCAAAATCGACACCGGACAAACCGGACCCTCCCGGTAATGAAACGTAGACGGACGGAGGAGAACCGCAGACTAAACGGACACTAACGTACATCAACGGAGTGCCATTTTTTGTCTTCGTTCCCTCTCCGTTATTGCAATCCGGTGAGATGTGACTGGGCTTTTACCAACCTTGTAAAAGTGTGACAGGGACCGCGGATTTCAAATTCAGTAATGAATAATGTGGATCGCAAATTCTATAGTTACTATTACGGTTAGATACTTCCAACACGGCAGCCTACAGAAACGTTGTATTCAAAGCAAAACTGAATCAATCAGGTCACACTTCAGAGTCTATGCATGCTACTGTAAGTTCTTAAATACCGCCCTCATTACCTTTCGGGAAACATATCATACTTAAGTTTGATTTTAACTCTGTCCAGACCGCTTCTTCAATATTAACATGTCCGAACTGAGACCATTGACACACAGTACAAAGTGCATTAACATTGAGACAGCCATTAATGGTTACCTTATCTGCAAAGTTTACATCATTTCATATCACAGTTTAGCAACTTTAAGATAAAAGCATTTCTGGAATAGGTCTTTGGGAGGCAAGGGATTCATTTAGTCTCCAGACCAGGAGGGTATTCGAGGCTCAACAGTGCTGAGAAATACTGGAATTAAAACAAAACACTTTAAGCAACTTAAGAAATTTTATCGGCTCACTCTAGGCACAGTGGAACGGGAGTGCTGACTGCTAAGGTTTTGTGGAGACAGATATGCGAGGACGTGAAGGAAATTCGGTGTGCACATGTGCATACGTTGTACACATGTACTGTAAAAATCCACGGATCTTGATGAAACTTGACAGACTTTTGCTTTCCCTTCAACATAATGTACAGTACTTACAGTTATTTGTAAACTGACACAAGTTTGTTTGTTCCTCTGTAATGTTACAACTATGGCTTTCCATAGATCACTTAAACATCCAATCAAACTTTCTAAGCCTATTGATAGCACTTTAATGCATCATGCATCATTTGACATTCATAAATGTAGTCAGGTACAGCATCACATGTCCATGTACAGCACATGCACAACATGAATTGTTCACGCATGATTAAGCTCGAAAGCGTGAAACAGAGAACCGTCAAAACAAAACTCGATGCTTGAACACTATCTAGTTCCAATTGCAAACCATTAAAAACCTATACAAGTTTGCAAAAAGATACCCGTACAGTGTACAAATTACTTCCCGCATATCTTCAGGGAATAGTTTCTCAAAATGTTTCTCAAAATGCTATGAAAAATATTCAAATTGCTACACAAGTCCACAGATAACAGCTGACAGCAGTGGGTTTTTTTTTTTTTACACAGGCACCACAGTATTTCATACAAGACAATTTAGTCAGAGCCTTCAAAACTGCTACACAACAGTGAAGTATTGCCTGAATCTTTGAAGAAGACAACAGTATGAGAAAATCATGTAAATTGTTACTACCAGCAGTAAATAGAGAGGGCGGTCACTGGCGCAGTTCAGGAATGTTACCAGTTCTTAGGCTTGGGTACTGTCGATTGTAGTGCGTACAGTATGCATAGGCAGGAGAAAGGTAAAAGAGGAACGGAATGAGTAGTTCATACATGAACACATACGAAACAATAACTGTTAACTAAAGGTCTACAGCCGAGATAAATTTAGTGTTCAAATTTTGTGTCTACAGCAGTTTATGTAGACCTCTGAAGATTGTCTCTTGTAATCTATTAATAGTTCCTATGTCAAAACCTGCTAAGTACTATATCTTTGCACTTGTATAACAATGTGACCATTTTCAGAATACTGGATAAATTCCTCCCTGGGCCTTGATACCGGTAAGCTTGATCAGGTATAATTGGTTTCCTAAAAGTAGAAACATGTAGCTTGCAATACCTAACTAATGTAGAGTAACAGTAACCAGGAAAGATTCCTTGAATAATGGCATCTCAAAATGTAGAAACATTAAAAAAAGCCTCATTCGATAGTACCAAATTTCATTGAACACTGCCTTGCTAAGATCATGCCACCATGGAAAAGAAAACTTTTTTATTTTTTTTATTATTACATTTAAACTTTTTCTGTCCACGAAAAGCTTCAATGTATGTATTGATGAGCAGGGTTTACATTAAACTGTCATAAATGATCATTTTGGCTAAAATAAATTTAACCATTTTGTGCACATAACTAAAAAGACCCTTTACATACAATAATCCAAGATCTCCTCCATTACATACAGTTATGTACCGCACCACTCCGATGTGGATACGACATCTACGTTTCATACTGTACCTGATGCTATGTTGATACAGGCAGTGAGTGCTGTAGTAGTTCGCATACAATGTTACTACTGTACAGCACTGCTAGTTTTCTAGTGATTGCTTTCACAGCCTACCTGGCCGCTGCCAAATTTGGTGAACTGTTTATGATGTGACAACAAACAAACCTATTATACCTGTCAGTCCTGTTATGCAGGCTGACCACACCAACTATAAAGCCTAGATAATCCCTGGACACTGAACGCTATTTACTACAGTTAATGGCATTGTCTTGGACCGTTAGTCATCATGATCTGAACAGCTACTGTATGTACTGCAACTGTGCTAGACATATCAGACACAGACTTTGGTGTATCCATGCAAAGGAACCAGAAAGCCAGTTGACTTTGTGATTCCTTGCCATACAACTTGCTCAAACTTCCAAATAACTATCTGAATAATGTAGAGCAAGTGAGTAAAATTTGTCCAAGAATTAAGTGAGAACCAGAAGGGGAAAAAAACAATCAGAGATTATCAGATCTTATGTGAAGCACTCCCTTGTGGGCATCAACGATTTATCTCACTGCTAAGGATTTTACAACAGAGAATTTTTATTTTCCAAAATGTTTCAATATCCAGAAAGAAGTCTCCCTTTTTATACCAATTTCTTTTACCAATTTTGAGCTTCCAAATTCAGCTCTGCTACCAACCATCCCTTGAATAATCGTTATAGATGAATGATAGTTATATACATGATATTGTTTATACACTGTGAAATATTTTCACAACCTACTGCCAAAGCAAAAGTCATCTAGTTTAAATCACAGAGAAAATGACCAATTTTGAGACCAATTGGGATAACCTGTTGACTCCTTGAGCAAATTTTAGCAGCATTTGAGATAACCTGTTGACACCTTGAAGCTCAGAGGGTGAAAACTGATAAGGGCCGCTTGAATGTGTTTAAAGCAAGACTAACAACTCTTTGTAGCGTTTTGTGGAAGACTGTATGTTTTTGTTGAAGACATACAGAGCCCTTCACAAAACTAAACTGGGCTGCATTTGACCAAACTATGTTCACCCAAAAAATCATAGCATTGGAGAATTTACAGATTAATTGTAGCTTTAATTCTGGAATATTCATGTTTTAAAAGGTTTCAGACTGTGACACCTGTTGATCTCATTTGACCTCTCATTTGACCTCGACCAATCTCAGATAAATATTAAGTATAAAGAAAGATGTACTTCAGATTGAGCTACCGTGTTTACAACATTTTCAGACTTGGACTTAAATGTTGACAACAAATGACTTTTGACCTCCACCAATGTCAATAGTGGTCTTGTACTCATCAAACTGCATCTGTATACCATGTATGAAGTTCAACAAAGATGTACCTTTTTGAGTTCAGACTTTTAACCTCTGTTCCCACCAAATGACCATTGAACTTCACAGAAAACAATTGGCTTCTTGTACTCAATAAGACGGATCCACATACCAAGTATGAAGTTAATCCACAATGAACTTTTTGAGTAAATGGTGTTTACAAAGCAAGTGTCACATACACACAGCATAAAGACTGCAATGATTGCCTTTGCTTTCAGCTCAAGTAATCAAGCATCTAAACTTGACAGCATTTTACTTAAATATAAACAACAAACTGCAATTTAACAAGAAATTTGTAATTTTGTGAATTACATGTCAGAAGCAGTTTATGAAAAAGTCTGGATGGCTGTCATCTTATCTTTAATTATTCAACTATAATTTTTCTTCAGATAAATAATCCAACTTTGGGAAAAGAGTGATACAGAGTTGATGCACAACTTCAGGACAGCATACTACTGGTTTGGATAACAGAGTGGGTATATTTATTAAGATTGTCATTTATCTGTGCTACCTAATGAATGCACACAAGTACACAAATATGGCAACCAGCTGTAGGAGGGGCACTATAATGAACCACACACGACTAACTGTAGGCTTGTTAACATAACATGGTTGGATTAGACTTTGCTCCAATTTGCAGTATTTTTCTTCTTTCCATTCCTACCATTCTTTCCCATTTTGGAAGACGGAGGAAGCAGCCACATTTACTAAATAGTCTCTTTTACACTTAATCCATCACTCTATGTTGTTGATCTGTGACTGACATCCTGGACATAGGTGAAAGCCATAGTTTCAAGCACACATACCAGGTCACCACAACAACACCGTTGAAAAGTGCAGACAGCCATAATCTAGATGGGATTGTACCATGGAGACTAGCCATTCATCAGTCTCACAAATGAATGACCCCAGTGTCAAACTAATGCACTCCTTATACACCCACCCACCCACACACACACAGTGTCTTGTATTGTACCACTGACTAGGCTGGTTTTTACACAATATACAGTACCTATGTCAGTAACTGTACTAATACCCCTACACAGACCAGCATATACAACTCATCACAAACAACTTTTGTTTTATACCTGACCATGCAAAAAGCATCAGTTTCTATATTGTTTGATATTCAGTAAATGAGCACAGTATAGGAATTCAGGTAGGCAGTAACCAATAAAGCTGGTAAACTTGTGGCAATGGAATAACACTTAATTTGCTGCAAAAATGAGATTATACTCAAATTCCCTTGTCAATTGACAAGATAAAACCTTCCACATCTTGGAACATACATCTAAATACAGTCGTCAATTTAGTCGTCACTATTAGGGCATGTTGATAAATCTAATTGCGAGGAAACACCAGAAGAGATACAGTCATAATGACAGCATGTATACAGTATCAATTGACGATTGATTAGACCTGTGTATGAACGTATTGTACTCTATTTACTCTGTACAGTACAGGATATATTAGAACAGAGGAGGTAAACTCAAGGGTGCATAGTATCACCAGAATCTTTTACTACCAGTTCAGGCACAATGCAATTCTTCATTGTGCAGGGTGTGTGTGTGTGTAGCATTCATTCCTGATCCTGGCACAGCTGAGTAGATTTATCTGCATGTACAGCCGAGCTCATCATTTGCTATTCAAGTCTGTAGTTCACCAGTACTGTTAGGGTATTACCATCTCAGTGATACACAGCCATGAGTCAACTAGGCTAATGGCTTGTGCAAAGGATGCTGCTTTGGAAGCATTCAGTCACTACTAGTATTGCACAAGTTTACAAGCTTTTGTTGGCATTGTTGATTTGTGTGTCATACATCCATTGCTACACGTATGAATGTATGTAGGGAAGGAAGGTGTGGACAGCACTGTGTATTATTAGGGAGATCTATTAAAGATGGAGGACATTGATCTAAATATCTCATGTGCAAAGTAATCTTCACAATAACCCATACAGTCATCAGTCTAGTACAGTAGACCTATTAAATTGCTTAATAACTGTGGCTTCAAAGCTAAAGATTGCCTTAAGTTGCATAGCTGTCAAGACCAAGTGTTATGCGATACTTTCCGATGATGGGGATATCCCTCAAGTCAAACTTAGAGGTACAGATGTGTTACAACCAACCTAACCTATCCTCCCCCTTCATCCTTCCCTCCTCCCCCTTCCCTACAACCCCTTTTTTTTTTGTATTTGCTCTAAGTTTGCAACTTATCTGTTTAAATAAAATAAATATATATATATGTAAATACAACCTCCCTCTGGTTCCGTACTGTACACAACAACAAGGAAAATGTCCTTGTTGTACTTCACTTTTCCAGCCTATATTTCCCTGAATTAAGAAAAGAGAATGTTGGGGAAATGAAGATGGCAGAATCTCTTACCTCTTTTTCCAATAGGGAATCTATATGGGAGGCTGTCCGCATTTCAAACCTCCAAAACATCTTGACTCTTTTTCACACCTACAAGAAAGAAAGTGAAAGTAAAAGAAGAGCATAAGTATGGCATCTACATCAGGGAAAGTTAAATACATCCACAGCAAACTCCATTTTCAAGCCAACAAATAAATATACATGGGCCCTTCAGTATTAAAGAACATTAAAGAATGTCAGTTTTTTCCCTTCTCCCCCCCAAACAAAAATACAACCCCCCCCCAAAAAAAATACAACATTGTTTCATGGTTTCAAACTAACTCTTCCATGTTACATGGTAAATTGGTAATATAGTAATTACAGTATATACAATGCCTTAAGACCCATTTTTTCACTTGTTCTTTTGTAAATTAATTTACTTTCTTTGTAAAGCGCTTTGAGCAGTAACTTTTGTTTACTGATTTGGCGCTATATAAGTCTCATTTATTATTATTATTATATATTATTTCTTCAACGAGAGAATAAGTATTGAATAACACAAACAGAATAAAATGAATATTAAAATGGGATTAATTCATTTTTCTTCTTCTCATGATCTTGACAATAACAAATCTTGTAGATCTATAAGACTTAAAGCAGCTCTTTGAAATTTTAGCAGAATTACTTGAAAATATAGTAAATAATTTGTCTGTTCCGTTCATATCATTCAAACCAAAACATAAACCACAACTAACAACTTTCATAGCAGATGCAGATTATTGCAAAGTTTGAAAATTCTGCATTTATCAGAATTGGGGCTGATGCTATTAGTTTCCTTAAATGTTACTTATAATGATTTACAAGCTACAGTACTACTTTTACTTCTTTAGGACATATTATTGCTATGAAATGCAATTAGTAGGTTGTTGAAATGCAACTTAAGGAGACAGGTAAGCGAGACAGCAAAATGAAATCTTTGATTTTGAAAAGCAACAAATGGCCAATCAAAGAGATTGCAGCCTGAAATTACACTGAATTGGTCGGAAAAAAATTCACAATGATAAAACGTCAAAAAAAGATTGCTCCCATCTTGTTGTACTTAAGTTTAGCATGAATGCTGACATATTTCATATTTGTCATCTGACATATTTGGAAGGGTAGAAAGAATGAGGTAAATTGTTTATTTTTAGGCTAGATCAATGTGCAACTTAGAAATGATCATACAATGGATTATCTTTGAACATTGCACCCAGCACTGCATACTCTACATTGTGCACGTACTGTACAGCAAGTTAACCTACACCTTAAAAAGAGTCATGCTATCTGGGACACTCTAGGTGACATGAGTTCTTTGGGTCTCTTTACAAATTCCTTTCATATAACTCACAGTACTTAAACTTGAATCACACTTGTCAAGTGATTGAAAGTAAACTGTACGGTTCAGTAAACGTTGATCAGCCTACACTAACGTGGTACATAGTACATGTGCAATATGTACGAGGCTGTGTCACGTACAGGGCAATTGAAAACATTAAACTTGTACGTACGCATATTATGGCACGCCAAGCATTAATTTGGTCAGACCTGTCATTTTTACGGGCACTTTCACAACGACATAAATTTAATCTAACTTACAACGCTTAGTTAAAGCAGCCTGGACACTAGGTGAAATAACACATTACTGCCAATGCACAGTGCATCATGTGAGTTACACATAACTCTATGCTGTAGTACACTGTAGTATGGTGTACAGGACAGTACTGCATGCTGTATGTTATTTACTCGTGACACCACAGAGGATCTGTCAATTTGTCAGAAAGGGCTACTGCCTTACTGGGAAAGGTAATAACTTGGGCAACCCACATGGAATTAATGGTTGAATACCACCCATCCACACCCCCCCCCCCCACCCTCCCCTCCACGATTCATCCGATCACTAGGGATTGTACTGTACATGATAGAAATACAAAAACTAATCAAACTCAGTGACACTTCATGTATTGTAATCTAGTGTTGCGCCGATATCACCAATATCGGTTTTGGTCGATATCCGATATTATCATCCCAATATCGGTCCGATACCGATACGATACCGATATTTTTTAACAAAATAAAATGGACGCAGTAAATGTGAGCCTTAACATCGTAAAGACTTACAAGTTGCTTACAGTGTTAACGTATGCTTGCAAAATTGCATCTTAATTAGGTTACGAACTGTCGATCACAATGTAAAAGTTATAATTTATTGAGTTTATACTCAATGTACAACTTATTCACTTGACCGAATAGAGGAAAAAAAAACTGAAAATAAGTAGAGAAATGACCAATTGTGTACGGAAAGTAAGGTGGTACACATTTTCAAATATTACGAAAGATCGAGCAAAACACTTTCGAAAAATTCACGCAAAACTGGCATATCGTACTAAATGCAACTAATGTCATGTAAACAAGGCTCTAGTGCATCCATTTATGAATATACCGTAAGACCACATCTGTTGTTAAGCGGGGGGAAAAGAAAGTATTTTCTAGAATTTCCAAAAATACTGAAAAAATAATATCCTACCATAGTTAAGTGTATAACAAATAGCCTAACCACCTCAGCGGTTACAGATCTCACGTAACTAAAAAGTTCCTTGGCAACGTGCCAAAAAATGTTAACAAACAGGTATTACACAGGGGATGAGCTCACAGTGATTGGGAAGGTACCTGGGAAAATTAACAGCACAGGCACCGTGGTAGTTGGGTATAGGGTAAAACACTGCAGTTGTAAAAATGTACGCATAGTGCACGCTATTCATTGTTAGGCAGTCTAGAAACAGGGCTTTGCTGAACGTTGTTTGTTTCATAATACCGGAAGTTTTGTAAGTTGCACTTTTTAAAGATTGAAAGACAGATTAAATCTCTTTTCATTTTATAACAGTATATAGGTACTCTAACTTGTCATTTTAAAATTTATCAGTTTCGTGACAATTTATATAAAAAAAGTTGTCAGTATTTTGTGTTCGCGGGAAATTGAACAAGGTTTTCCAACTTTGCAGTGAACTGTGCGGTTAAACATGCATGTTCAAGGTTTTCTCGGAGGCCTTTGAGAAAATGAATGGTTAGTACAGTGTATATATGCTGCACTAATGCTGTGTGTAGGCCAAGGTTCACGAAGGTCATTGGTTATATTCGCGCACCGTAGACATGTTTTTAGAGGTTACGGAGGGTCAGGTTTCCATGGATATTAATCGAAAATGAATCTGAGTGTAACTGACGCTAAAGAAATGGATTGTCTTGGGCAGATTAACAGATCATTGCAAGTATAAAGAAGTAGCTCTGCTGTTAAAAAGAAAAGTTCAATATCGGTTTGCTGTTATCGGCAATTAGGCAAAATTTTACCGATACCGATATGCTGCCGATATTGCAAATATCGGCCGATACCGATATTGAAAACGATTATCGTAGCAACACTATTGTAATCTGTGCAGTCCAATAGCAATGGCCATATTCAACACTAAACATATAGTAGAGCATATTTGCTTTCTCTGCCATGTGGAAAATGTTGTGAGGTAGTTCCTAAATGAAAGCCGTGTCGAGCAGTTTTTGTACCGATTACAAATTTTCTAAGATAAAAGTCTGTTGGCATCCAATCGGCATGGATTTGACGGGTAAACAGTATAGCACAAACTCCATTATGTCAGCTACTGTACACGCATGCATACTCTCATAGGTTCTGCCTCTCAAGTATCTGAATGAACATACAGTATATCTCAAAATCTTCTTGACAACTGATAGAAATTAAAATCACTCCTCCTGACTATACAGTATCACTAGGTATATATGCTGGATGGATCTAAGGAAAGTATTAATCTGAGCTCTGTTGGTGATGGTTTGCACGAGAGCGGCTTCTGCGTATCGTTTAGAAAGTTTAATGGAGAAACCGAGGGAATCCAGTGTTGTCAACATACAGGAATATTTACCAATGTTGGGAAAAGTGATCGCAGAGGTACAGGTTCTCACAATGCTACACTAGCACTGTGCTGTGTTAAAAATCAGCAAGCACCTGCTCTAGTTAGATTCATGCGTTTACTTAGGTTTGGCTTGTTCTGCAATTGTTCCAGCAATGTTTGATTATGCGCATAATTGGCAAATTTATATGATATAAATCTTTTACAATTGCCAAAGTATTTGTCATTTCTTCAAATATGTTGACAATTACTTCATTACTTTCGGTCGGGTGTAGTTACGATCGGGTGTAGTTTAATTTCAATGTGCCTGCTTTTGCGCTAGGCTAAAGCCTAGCCTAGAACGTTGAACGTCCTTCTACAGAAAACTCTTGCATAATTATCATCACAGCGCTACAAGGTGTTACATCTATTCATTGTTTGTACATTCGCTTTTATTATTGCTAGTAGTAGTAGTAGCCTCGTAGATTCATTCGAAAGTTTTTTATTTACTTTTCAATGTTTTAAGAATGTCGTAGATTGAAAGTTGTTCACATCATTTGTTTGGTAGTTGTTTTAACATGATTTAGACACTACACATTAAGACATGAGAGAACAAATAAAGACAGTGCACCATGGAAAAGATTTGTTTAACTGTATTTCTGCAATGTTTAACTGACATTGATGATGTAATAATTGTAACCGAGTAATTGCAAAAGAGCAATAAGATTAATCGACTACAAAAGAAGGAGTCGACTATCAGCACTACCATACAGTTTACTGCACATATTGGCCAATCTCTAATATTTTACATTCAGACAACCGAATTTGTTGTTTGGACATCCAAACGTAGACCTGGTCGTCCGAGAAACAACCAGGAGAAAAAAATCTTCAACATTTGCCCTGCTGTATATAATAATGTACATCTAATCTTCAGAACCTACTGTAATATTGTGTCGAGCCCGGCTCCTCCGATAGTAAAACTATATCGGGACTCGCGATAGAAAGGTACTGGGATATATTGATGCCGTATTTACGCTTCTTCAGGAGATGTCTCGAACGGAAGAAAACAATGACTTCACACAAAAAACAATTTGACGAGATAGGATTTGATTTGATGATTCGGTATAATTTCTTCTCTGTCGATTCTCTTAACAAATAAAACTAAATTACAATGATTTGACTTGACTTGACTCCGTCAATTAAACAATTAGAAAGAGTGATGAAATGGTGACGAAGCAACGAACTGATCACGGAGCGCTGACGGAGTGATAAATTTGCTGATCAAGTGATAAACTTTGCTGACGGAGTGATAAAACTTTCGGCCTCCTTTTACTTTTAAACCTTACTTCCATAAAATCTCACTGCGCATAATCAGTAGGCAGCCAATAACCTGACCATCCTGTATTAACTTAATGATATAAAAATAATTGTGCTGGCACTGATCTGCCCTGATTGGTTGGGAGTTTGGAAGTCCATCCCCTTTCTATGGAAACTTCCATACCACGTGAGAGAACCTTCTCGAATGTTCCACAGACATAATGGAATCTATTTTGGGAAAAGGCCCTGTACCAAGATTCAATAAGATAGTTAAAAACTTCTCGTGGGAAAACTGAATCCATGACCTAGATAAATACATAAGAGGCCTGTAAGGTATCTCGATGGAGTGTTTCGGTAACATCAAAGAGATGGTATTACTATTTCATAACATCCCCCTCAATCTTTTAAAATTTTTGGATACTCCAAAATTTTAACATCATACTGCTTTAACTTATCATTACCTCAAGAAGGTAGAGTACTGTAAGCACATTCACTAATATTCATTGACTTCAATAAATGGCCTTCATATATCTCAAAGGTTAACATTTAGGTTACGAATATTAAAATGATCATATGGTATATACATTGACACTATCTCCATGACTTTGAAATTGAAGTGTACCTCTTCAATATTGATGACATCATATGATGTAATCCAAAAAAAAAGGAAGATATCATTAAGATATCTTAAAGTTACATGACACAGCAAAATATGCAGTATCTCTAACAAAATACATTTATGCATTTCATACATCAATAATACATTTATATTAAAAGTGAAATCATGCCGTGATTTGGGGAGAGATCAGAGAATACTAGACTTAGTTATCTTTAAACTGAACTGAACACCTTAGCGTTCCATAAAAAATTTGTATATTAAAAACGAACCTTAAAAATATTACAAACTCATTTACAAAACTCCTCTTTAATGAAGGCATAGTTTCAAAACTGCTTTGAAACCTTGTGAATCATATACATTCACCTCAAGAAAATCAAGAAAATGTGACTCGATAGCATGGTGACCCTAGGTATGCACTCCGAATTGATAGTCTAGTAAAGTACCAAAGTACTAGATATTCGATACCATAAAAGAGACCCCCATAGACTATGACATCAACAAATCTTTCTTCAAATTAACATAATATATACTTAACATCTTGTCTTTTCAACTTCTTGCTTCATCATTAAAGAAATTTACTTTTGCATGAATAATTGAGGAAAAGAAAATATATACATAAATTCCTCAAAAGATCTATACTCTCATTTGCTTCGATAACTGTTGCTGTAAGCAAAAGTTGCACATCTTAAATGCTGTCTCTGAATAGCCTTCAATACAACATCAATGATGCAATGTAAATATCCTTAAAATATTTCTCAATATATGAAAACCCATGTTGCTAATATTCCGGATATGTTCTAATTGCCGGGTAAACGTTTGAACGAATTCATAAGGAGAAAATAAGGTATACTCATTACACATTTGTTATAAAAGATGAAACTAGGTCACTTGGTGGTGGTTTCAACAATAAAGCTTATATTGTTACACCATAATAGTACAATGACTTCCACTTAATAGGTATGCAGGTAAATGCCATGACGCATTCCATTCATACAATTGTGGGTAAAACACCTGTTCATCTGAACTTAAAGCAATATGCAGTTACACATTCTAACCATATAATGTTTGCAACATCCTGCTTGGACTGCCTGTAATGTTCAATCCCTTTTCATGGAGAAAATTCATTATTTCCTCTGTGTTGGAATATTTTCCTACATTCCACCAAAAATCATGACTCTTAAAGCCTGAAGGAAAACATGGTGTCTGATAGGTGACCAGAACCTGTAATTCACCCAATTTGTATCGAGCACGTTGGACTTTCATGTCTCCTTGTGGAGCATTTGCAAAAACTTTCTTTTGCCTTAATATGCTATCTTTCATGGAAGGATATGGAATTGCTAATCCTTCATTATGTGCTCTATTCTCTAAAAAGGATGCAACATTCATTGGCTTAGTGGTCATAAGACACATGATGTGATCTGAAGTTACCCCTGGCAAAATGTTACCAAACTCATCATGAAACTCAATATCTGCATCTTGCATGACATTAACATTTTCTGCATTAGAAGTGTTACTACTCAAAACATTTCTCATTCGAGCAACCTTTTCACTTGATGAACCCTTTGTTTTCAAGACCTGACGCAATTTCTGAATGTTGGTGATATTCTTAGTTTCAGAAGATGCTCTTACAAAACATGGTTTTAGCCTGTTATAATTGAATACATCACTAAGAATTTCTCCTTTGAGAGTGGCCAACAAATAATGAGTCCTATCCAAAACTTGATGGATCACTAATGGTCCACACCATTCTGCAGCAATTTTGCGAGAGTTCGCAGTCAAGGAGGAAGACGTTGGCTTATACAGATACACTAATTGACCCGTTGAATAAATTGCACCCTTGTCTAGTTTTGCACTTATCTTAACATTTTGAGCATCTTGTTGCTTCTTTTGTAAGACTAACATTACCCTTGACAAATGATCAAATCGTTTCTTTAACAATGCAGCATATTCTCCATGAGATTGTGATAATCCTGCCATTGGATTGAATGATAAATTTGTAAGATTTGGCGGCTTACGTCCAAATGCAAGTTCAAATGGGCTATAGCTACCTAACTGAGGAGAGGAAAATGTGTTATATGCATAGGCTGATGTTGGGACAAATCGTACCCAATCCGTACCAAACTGATTTAAGTTCACTTTGAGGAAATTTGAAAGAGTCTGAATGTGTCTTTCAACCTGTAAGCTTCCATGATTGCTTACACTGATGAACTTTTGTTCAATGCCTAAAGCTTTACTTAAGAGCTCCACTAATTTTCCTGTAAGAGAAGCTGCCGCATCACTTATGATACAAGACGGTGGACCAAAGGTTGTAACTACCCTCTGCAATAATGCTTCACATATTGTTTCAGCATCAAGAGTCTTGAGAGAAACACATACAACAAATCTAGTGATCTCATCACAAACAACCATCAAATGTTTAAATCCTGTAGCCGTCATGGGCATAGTCTTGAAATCCAGACTAAGTCTGTCAAAAGGACGATAAGAATCAGGAATGCGAGCATGATATTGTCTCAATTTGTCCGGTTTCTTACGGAATTCTTGACAACGGAGACATGCCTGAATATAATTACTGATGCGTTGAAACATATTACGCAGATAGAAATGCTGTCTAATGGTCAAATATGTACGCATTACACCTTGATGATTACTTAACAAGTCATCATGATATCGAGATATTATCTGTTCTACCATAGTCTCAGGTATGACTAACTGAAGAGTCATCTTAGCATCATTAGTCTCATGCAAAAATATCCTGAATAACAAACTATTACATAACAAATAATCCTCTGCTTGAGAACGAACAGTTCTAGCATGCTTAACATTACTTGGAATAATGTCATGTGCAAGAAAATCATAAATTGGTTTGTAGTAAGGACAAGTTTGTTGTTGAATTTGCAACTCTTTTACATCAAAGGGCAGATCATAGTTTTTGATCAGCTTTCCTTGAATTGCCTTCATGACTTTATTCAATTCCTTTTGTTTTGGAATGTGCCCTGTAACCAAATGATCAATGTTTGTTATGACTGGCTTTGGCTGAACAAACAATTCTGGTGGTGGTTCTCTGACGACCTCTTGCACTCTATGTCTATTCTGATCCACTAATCTTGGCTCTGTAGGTTGAGAAACACTTGCAAAATTTGGCACAACTAATATGTCAGGACTAAATGTATGTCTATTTTCACTCGGCATAGTAATAATAGGCCTTTCAATATATGTTTCTCTCTTATCTGTAGAATTAACTGGTGTAGTCCTCTTTTGTGACTCAGATTGTGGTCTCTGTGTAACATGCTCATTAGAATGTGTTGCCTTAGGAATGGATGTCCTATTAACTCTATTTGTCAATTCTTTGGCTGGGGAATCCTGCATAGACTCCTTTGTGACTTTATTCGGAAATAAATCTGGAACCTTGACTCCCATTGACCTTGCCATTGACCTTGTCATGATTGGATTAAATGTCTCCTTAGGTGGAGTTGAAAAATCCTCATAAGAACTGACCTCTTGAGCAACCTGATCTATTTCAGAGTGAAATTCCTGTGGTGCTCTAGACAAATAATCTGCCAAAACCAATTCTGAGCCTTTCTTATAACCAACCTGAAATGTATATTCTGACAATTTGAACAGAAGCTTACGTAAGCGTGAAGTTGCTGGTTCTTGTTTTGACTTAAACAATTCAACAATGGCTGAGTGATCAACATATGCCTCAAATTCTACATTTTGCAATAAATGTTTGAATGCTGTCACATTAATAAATAGACCCATCATTTCTAATTCAGTTACACTATACCTCTGACATGCTGGTGGTAATATCTTAGAGTAATATGCAATAATATTCTCTTTACCATTAACTCTTTGTGTCAAGTATGATCCTGTTGCTACTCGTGATGTGTCACTATATAATACAAAACGACCATATTTCTGTGGCATATGCAATATAGGTGGATTACACAACAACTCTTTAATACTTTGAAATGCACACTGATGTTCTTCTGTCCATTTAAATACCTTTCTCTTACGACTCAACTGATGTAATGGTTTCAATAGTGCTTGAATATTTGGGAAAAATGAAGCCACATAATTAACTGCACCTACAAATCGTCTTACTGACTTAACATTGTGTGGTTTCGGCGTGTTCCTGATTGCTGCACATCTGTCATGCAAAGTTTGGATACAAGCCTCACCTTCTGGGGTTATTGAGAGCAAATGTCCCATATATCGGACTGAATTTTGAAAAATGCTACACTTTTTCGGAGAGATTTTCAATCCGTTGTCCATTAAAACCTTAAAAATTGCCTGTAGGTGTTGTTTGTGCGATTGTTTGTCTGCACTGTACACAATAATATCGTCATGATGAGCAATACAGAACTTATTTGAATTTGGGATCGTTGCCAAAATATCATTAATTTGCGACTGAAAGATCGCTGGAGATAAATTCAATCCCTGTGGTAAGCGTTTATAATAATAATGCTTTCCTCCATGAAATGAAGCAATACCTGTATACTGTTGTGCATGAACACTGAGTGGCAGACAGAAGAATGCAGACTTTAAGTCAAGAACACCCAAAATTTTGGCTCCAGAGTACCCTATGGTACGGATAGTCTCATTCAGCAATGGAAATGGGTGATTGAGACGTTTTATTCTACTGTTCAAGTAGCGAAAATCTGTGACAACCCTTTTGTCTTTTGTTCCCTTCTTTGGAATTAGGAAAACCGGAGAGGTATAAGACTGATGTCCTACCGCTAAGATTCCTAATCGCACTAATTTGTCAAGCTCACTGGCGACAATGACTTTGTCCTCATCTGAAAGTCTATAGGGACGTATGTAAAATGGCTCGTCATTAGTAAGAGCAATATCAGCCTCATAATTTGGACAGTGAGATAATTCACCATAAAGAGAAAATGCATCTCTATGTGAGCCTAGAAATTCATATATGCTTTCTGTTTCTGAAGCATTTAGAATACTTTGTTCCAAATTAATGTTATCTCTCATGATTTCCTGTTCGGATTTGGAAACCAGGGGATCATCGGCTGTCAAATGTGGATAACGATGTAAATTATATCGTGTAATTGCATCACGATTCTCTTTGGAATTAGAATTGGTTCGAAAAAGAGACGGTTTTTCGATGTCTCTCATGACATTGAGAAAATCTAGAGATTCAGTAGGTATGTCCTCTGTGACCGTAATGATATCTGCTAAATCTAAATGAGCCACTGAGCGAGAAGGATGCAGACAAAATTTCTGGTTACCCATGTTCCTTAGTAGAATCTTTGTTCTACCTTTATGCATTTTCACTAACATTCGTGAAGGACACATACGAGATATTACAGGAAAAGGTTTAATAACTACATCTGCATTCCGTGCATATAGTGGAAGACGTCCCTGTACAGTAATGTATCTTTGCTGACCTGGGTAAATAACAAATCTCTGCACTGGCCTAAGGAAGACTTTGGCTTGTTT
The DNA here is from genome assembly GCF_037975245.1 of Apostichopus japonicus. Classification (NCBI taxonomy): domain Eukaryota; kingdom Metazoa; phylum Echinodermata; class Holothuroidea; order Aspidochirotida; family Stichopodidae; genus Apostichopus; species Apostichopus japonicus. The sequence goes on from NC_092561.1 coordinate 667,995, forward strand.
AATTCTAAAACAGTTTGTGGTAAAGTCCAATGATCCATTCAATTCCTTCAGAGTTTGACTACCTAATATTAAGTCAATACCTGTCAGGTTTGCAGCAATTAAAGCAGAAAGCTGAAATTCATGACCTTGAATTTTGACCTGAAATGTTATCGTGCTATACGCATGAATAAACTGACCATTACCCAACTTTAGGTTTACTACATCAACTGAGACTGGTTGTATAGAGGATAAATACTTTGAATTTTGCACTGTAGAAGAAGAAATGATAGAGCGTGTCGCTCCACTATCAAACAACAATGAAATTCCTTTACCATCATGTAAAGTACCTCTTACAAAATTACGTGTGTCCAGTTGAATATCCACATTACGGTCGTTCCCTGTATATTTAGAACTAGGAATATTACTATTCTTCCAAATATTATTTGCTTTACGTTTCGATCTTCCCTTACTTGGTACTTTGTCTGGAGTCACTGTATGATGAGTGCTATCATAAGTGCTCCCTAATGAAAATTCTGTGTTGGTACTTTGTTTACATTAGCCTCCATTTCATGGCTTAGGCGAATTTGGCAATATTGTGCAAAATGACCTCGATTTTGGCAGTAGTAACATGTGATTGAAGGATTAAAATATGGTAACCTTCTCCTGTTATTATTCTGACCTGTCCTAGGACCACGAGAATCACGAGAACTATATCTTTGCCTCATGTCTTTTGGATTGTCTTGCGATTCTGACCTACGTGACTGATCAAACTTGGTCTCTAATTCCTGAATTTTGCTACACAACTCGTGTATCTCAGAAGATGCAGAAATAGTAGGAGTCTGAACAGAAGACGCTTTGTCGTGCATTGCCATAAATAGTTCGGAAGAAGCTGGGGGTTGACTTTCTATTTGTAAGTCAAAATAACATTGCACTTTCATGACCAAATCTGTAATTGTTGCTTCTGGTGATGCAGACATTAACACTGCTGAGCGGCATTGCAAAGGCAGGGTCGAGATGAATTTATCTCTAATTTGGTCCTCGCCATAACTTAATTGTGCTGCAGCTTTTGAAATTTTGGCCAAATGAGCCTGAGCTGTATCACCTGGTTTATAGCTTAATGCTTGAAATGCCTGTGATTTAGCGTAGGAAGAAGTCCCTGGACTGAAACGAGCAAGGAATTGCTTGCGCAGATCAGCAATAGTTGAAAAACTTTTGTTTTCAATCCAGAGTCTGGCTTGGCCTTTAAGTGTTCGCTTAAATGTGCGACATATTTCATTAAATTCTTCCGCTACAGGGGTGGTTTGGGACGGCAATTTATGCACCTCTAAATAATCTTCAAATCCCAAATAATGAGCTTCGGCTAAATCTGCATCAATTACATCGCCCTGAAATCGTGATGGCAAAAAATCAGTGGGCCTATGTTTCTGCATAACATTAACAGAGGTCGAAGTTTCCTGTTCACTGACGGACATTATGCCGAATACAATTAGGCTAGTTATGAGTATACAACATGAGCCTATACTTAATTGAACACACTATCGACCGCAATTAAATACAAATAACAAATATGCAATACATGGACACGATTAAAATAACTTAACGGTACACTCTGATCTCAAATAGGGGTTGGGATACAAATTGGCATGATTTCACTCACCCTTAAGTTTAACTAAGAACTGGTAGTGGAACTGCAAACGATGATTGAAGTCCCTCGGTTAGCAGTAGTAGTAGTAGCCTAGTAGCGGCAGGTAGTAGCAGGTACTGTAGGTAGTAGCAGGTAGGTCTACATCTCGTAAGAACTTCAAATTCGTTCGCCGTTAACATCGGGTAGAGTCTAGGCTTAGATCGCGAAAATGTTCAGTTCTGATGTTTAGAGCTGTAGTATGACTAACTACGTACTAGTTGCGCGAATGTTCAAACGCGAACTGCATGCTGGGTTGATTAACGTTCGTGTACAGATCAGTGGTTCCGGTGTACAGGCTTAGGCTAGTATAGGCTGACTTCCATCGCAGAGTGTTTCCGTTAGGCTAGGTCGTGAACATGCGCTGTGTTCCTCGTTAGGTCTTCGGGCCAAAAAAATCCTCCTGTTCGTTGTTGATCGTAACGAACGAAAGTGTGAACAGTTCCGTTACCGTTTTGTTCCTGAAGAAAGCAACCGATCTCCACCATGTAATATTGTGTCGAGCCCGGCTCCTCCGATAGTAAAACTATATCGGGACTCGCGATAGAAAGGTACTGGGATATATTGATGCCGTATTTACGCTTCTTCAGGAGATGTCTCGAACGGAAGAAAACAATGACTTCACACAAAAAACAATTTGACGAGATAGGATTTGATTTGATGATTCGGTATAATTTCTTCTCTGTCGATTCTCTTAACAAATAAAACTAAATTACAATGATTTGACTTGACTTGACTCCGTCAATTAAACAATTAGAAAGAGTGATGAAATGGTGACGAAGCAACGAACTGATCACGGAGCGCTGACGGAGTGATAAATTTGCTGATCAAGTGATAAACTTTGCTGACGGAGTGATAAAACTTTCGGCCTCCTTTTACTTTTAAACCTTACTTCCATAAAATCTCACTGCGCATAATCAGTAGGCAGCCAATAACCTGACCATCCTGTATTAACTTAATGATATAAAAATAATTGTGCTGGCACTGATCTGCCCTGATTGGTTGGGAGTTTGGAAGTCCATCCCCTTTCTATGGAAACTTCCATACCACGTGAGAGAACCTTCTCGAATGTTCCACAGACATAATGGAATCTATTTTGGGAAAAGGCCCTGTACCAAGATTCAATAAGATAGTTAAAAACTTCTCGTGGGAAAACTGAATCCATGACCTAGATAAATACATAAGAGGCCTGTAAGGTATCTCGATGGAGTGTTTCGGTAACATCAAAGAGATGGTATTACTATTTCATAACACTACAGTACTTGTACAGCTTCAATCACAATTTAAGCTCCTTTTCACCATCCTACTTGCTCCAGTGACTCTACTCAAGACCAATGATGATCCGCCCAATATACTCCTACAGTATCTTCTTTACAGGAATAGCTCTAAAAAACAAAAAAACTTGAATGGACCCTGGCTGTAGCCCTGTTCAAGATTTAAAATATGATGATTTAATTTCCCAAATTTGCAATTTCCCTCTCACTGTATCCTACTGAACATCTGCACCATCTTACATCCACACTCTATCAATCCAGCATATACTGTATGTTAGTTATCATTTGCAACTGAGTAAGTACTGTAACATATATTGAAAAGGCTTACTTCCCCCCAAAACTAATTGTACATATGCAAAACTGTGAACTCTGAGGTTAGTTTCTCCTGAACTTTCAGAGTGACTAGAGGAAGCCAGCTCATGTAGCAACTTCCTCACCATTTCCAAATTTGACTGACATGGTCAAGACAAATGCAATGAGTTCACGCAACATCTCTCTTGAACAGGATTATGGTAATCAGTATAATTAAAGTATACTCCATCCAATGAGTCAATACTCCATCCAATGAGTCAGTATTCAATCCTCGTTTCCGACAGATCTGCTTCAACGTGAGATGACATGTGTTCAAAGATTAACACACTGTAGTCCACATGGGCAGGACCTACAAATTCGTGATACTACAGTAAATGAATGTTTGCTTGCAGAAAGAGAGAAGCCATTCGCAGATTTCGGCCGATACTGTAGAAGTTTTCAAACAATTTGCACCTTTACACTGCACATGGGGAAAGTAACATGATATATTGACGTATTATCACACAATGTCTGTGCAGTTTAGTGTCTTTTTGACAGACAATCCACTTGACATCTTCTTCATGTACTTATCCTACATATTTTGCACACATGAATGTTTGTAGCAAAGGATACATTATTGCAAAGACAATCAGCTGGCATTTTTTCTTCTTCAAGGACAAGCTACACAGTAAACACTGTACAGTAGCATGCGCTAAGTACCGTATCTGTTACTGATGTACCTGCGAATGAATTCCCTTTAAGTCTAAAAGTCCCTGTACAGGAAATTCAATTAACACTGTACAATCCATTGCTTACTTTCATGTACTCCTCAGTTACACACACACACACACACATTCCATGACGTCATCTGATGTCAAGAAGGGAAAATCCCTAGAGAAACTACAAATTATACCTGGTTCATGACTTACAGGTACGGTATAATGTGTCTACTGCCACCATGTGACCAAGGCAATAAAAAAAAAGTCTGTAATTAGTTTTCAACTTCAGTGATAAACTAGAGTAGGTTTTACTACATGTAGATGATCAATTTTGTATCCCTTTAAAGGAGCATATTGCGTTTAAATATCAAGCTTAAGTGACACGGCTGCATACCATTAATTGTACCAAACATGGGATGAATATGAACATATACGTCAGCAAAATGGCTAATTATTCAACGATAAGCCACACCTATAAACGTTCTCTCTGTTACATATGCATCTCCTGCATAAAGGTCATGTCGGGTTGCCTCAGTAAAGTGCAATACGTGTGAAATTTCTGGATTACTGACCGTCCCATATACTTCACAGGGGTGCGAACAATATATATGTACAGTACAGTCAGTGCATTATAGTCCTACAGTATAAGAACGTTACAAAATGAGCTTGCATATTGAGTTGAATTTTTTTTTATTTAGCAACACTTACCGACTTTCCAATTAGATTGAACCCTTTAAAATATAAAATGAAATTTAAATGTACAAAATTTACAATATAAACAAAGAAATCAGGACTAAAACCATCATTAGTTTATGGAAAATCAAAGCTCCAAGTCGGCAATACCTGACTATGCTATAACATGTTGTCAATCACAATCGAACTTGACAGAAACTACCCACAAGGACACTGATTGGTCAATTATTTGAAAATGTTAGATTGAAATTTTGAGAACAGCAATATTTTCAGAACATACCGTGGATTATACTTAAGGCCTAATGCCTAAGGACTATAGCGTAAGTGTAGTCTATAAGTTATTGTATTTATACGCCTTGCATTTTCCATACTGTAACTGATGCGTTTCACGAACATTTAATAAACCAACTGACGTAAATAACTCTTTAGTGATACACTAAGAGTATGTACAGCCTGTACAGGCTGCAAATAAAATACCTATATACGTCTTTTAAGAGCTCACTTCTTTTTGGAGGTTTTGATTGGGCAGTTATCATTACTTTAAAGGAAATTGCTAAAACGCATGGCTCAGTTACATCTAGTAGTACAGGCCTAGTACATCAATTAATGTACGTATTAAAAGAGCGAAACAGGCTTTTTGTTGTCGCCTGACATAACGTGATAAAGATGATTTTGATTGGTTGATTTCAATATAAGAATAAGAAAGGTGGTATAGTATACCTGCATAAGTGTTTGGGCCAACAAAATTGCCAATTTTTACAAAGAGATTAATCACTTGTTACAGAGGGTTCGCAGAATTAAAGTTCTATCACAGTAATCTCTCTTTCATCAATTGAAAGTTGTTGATATGTAAATGAATGTCAGTGACAATAGAATACTAAAACTGCCAGATAAATGCAATATGGACCTTTAAAATAATCTAAATAAAAAAATGCTACGGCCATGTTTTTTGACCTGGGGTCTGTGGTCCCCCATTGAGTCTACAAAAAAGGGGGAGGAGGCTGAGTGTATGTGAATGATGATAACTATTATATCAATGATATGTGTCCGGGCGATAAAATGGTCAGAATTGAATAAAATTCATTAATTGTCCCCAGATCAACTTTCATTCAGGGGTATACCTTGGAGTTTCTTGGTGTGACCAAATTGCAATTTAGTTTGGGTATTATTTCGTTAATATTAAATATTGACCAAATGCAGAAAGCTAGCTCTTTAATGTGTTAACATATTAATGCCCGGGGGTAGCATTGTGGTCCAGAGGTTCAACGGAAATGAACAAGTTTGCGATCTCAGGACTGTAGCATAGAGTCCTGACCAGAAAATTAAGCTGTGTCCTTGACTCCTTGGGCAAAGCACTCCATCTCCATTGTCTCTTTTCACCAGGGTGTATCAATGTGAGGTAAACATAAATATAGCTGCATGCACCAGTTTGTGGCTACACCCTAGGGGAAGTCTTCCTGGGGACACATCTATTGATGAGGTGCACTGTAGTGCTGTTTGAATCACATACATTTCGGTGTGTGGGTGGGACAAGTTACCATTGACCTTGCCTTGACACAAGAAGTCCTCTAAACCTCCAACTTTAATCCCAAAGTAAAGAATTTTCGAAATTCTTCCAATGTTTACCATACAGTAATAAGCAAAAGAGTTTAATGAATGAATTTACCTCCTAGACACATCTTCTCTTTTTATACATTAATACTGGAACAAGATGACATGAAATGACGCCAGTGCAGAGCAGAGCAAAACCAGCTGTTTACATTCCTACTGTATTATACTGTACCTACACCAGCAGTAACATACCACTGTGACATACAGTAAAGCACATATGGTAACCCAGGATGTCACCGAATGACTCGTATGAAAATACACATACAGCAAATTTCACACCTAGCACATGCATACTGTATTGCAACTGTACTGTTGCCTGTAGTGCATACAGATTCTAGGGCAGCAAGTGATTGTATACAACCAATGTACTGTACAATGCTATGAATATTTATGTAGGTCATGAAAACAAACTTAATGGACACGTTTGAATGATTACTGCAACTTTTTAGCAGAGCACATTAAAAAGTAAACACAGTCTGAAGTTACTTTTTTGACCAACATTTCTAATCTTTTTTTTTCGAATTGACCTTTGGGTGATCATCAATAGAAAGTAGATGGACAACCTAACATACAGTGTAGATCACTGCTGATTTGTGTCAGCCCCTGTAAAGTCACTCACACAAAGCCAACAGAACTTCTGAAAGGCAAGACTTGTTTCAATTACAGATGCATGATCAATGCATTTTCAAGGACAAATTTCGTTGGACTTACTGTTACCCATTGCCGTTACGTCATCTCAAGCTTAAAAGAACTTACATTTTAATAAGGTATCAAATTCTACATCAAACTATTTTGAAAGGTCACCTGAGTTTCTGCTTTCTGCGAAACCGGCCATGGCATTGAGTAAACGCACTGCAATGCCTAGAGCTTTGGCTTTGTGTATGCAGTCCGACCTCTTCATCACAAAGTGTTCTAAGCCTATTACTGTACAGAGTATACAGTACATGCCGACATGGACTTGTCAGAACAGAACCAAGAACAGACTAGGTTGTGAAGGACTCCGACTGGGTGTGGGGCTGATGGTGCATAGATCTATTTTGAAACCAACTGTTGTACAACTATGCTGATTTGGTTTTGATTTTATATTAGGCATGGTATCAATTAGAGACTGTCTTCTGACTTTCACCTATTAGGGGGGTGGGGAGGGTGGGGGGAGTGTGACACTGTTGCAAACACCATCCTGTATTTACGTCCCTGTTTCAAACTTTCTTGCAACAATGTCATAATATGATAAGGTCTAGAGCTCAGAATTGGGGCTCTTCAGTTTCGTAGGATCATGCAAGGGAAATAAATTTTGGCAGTCCAAACCACCCATCTGTCAGACCTTGCTGGAAACCTTGATTGCCCAACATTAATTTTGAGTAGCCTACTCCCAGACAATTGCTCAACTTTAAAAAAAAATGTGCTGTATGATACTTTGACCAAAGTTGTAGTACCAATCATAGTATTATAGGCGAGGCCTAGGCTATCCATTTTGTATTTACCTAAAGTTCAATTGTCTAGGCTAATTGTTTATCCAAATTGTAAAAAAAAACCTTTACTCAAGATTTTGGCCTACTTGTCTTTGTAGGCCTAACTTCCCTAACTGTCTATACTCAAGTAATTAGGCCCAACCTAGGCCTAGTCTAGCAAGTAACAATGCACATGCCTATGCCTACCCAAACATTATGCCTTAGGATAATCAACAATAAAATTGGCCTAATCACACCTAAAATTTAGTCATACACATCCTGGTGTGAGGTAAGATTCACTGTTAGACAATGAAAGGGAACTTTCTAATGGGACGCTGAGTTGATATGACAATAGCAGCACCAAAGCTTGTGATTTAGTATCTATCATGTACACAGTGACAAATGAACCAGGCAAAGGGTAAACAAGGATTTGTTAAAGTTACTTGGGAACTTACTCCTTCACTGGGGAAAATATTCACATTGATATCGTTGATGGTTAGTAGACGATCCCAGTACACTCGGAGTATTCCAGGCAATTAAGTTTAACCTCGTTACGCAATGTCATATACAAGCGAGTGAAGGTTTCTGATTAAGTTGTCATTCTGGCGATATCAAACCTAATCCACACAATGTAAACAGCAGATAACGTTCTACGGCAAACTTCAGTTATGCATATCACTCAGTTGCATATGCGGAGTTTGTTAGGATTCTACGTAAATAGTGTATACAATAACACTAGGCTGGAGATTCACCGTTCGTTAAAACTCATTTACATGCCTTAAGAATTATCCACTGGATCACATATGGAAAAAATCGAGTAAGCAAACACATGAAAATGACTTATTGGCAGTTAAAACGTACTGCAAAGCTACATTACTTCACGTACACAACGGCATTTGCTCTTGCAATAAAAATTACCGGCGCCAATCTTGTAACGCATTGCTTAATTTCAAAATGGCGTCCCTCTGCACTCGACTGCATCCATGATGCATTGCGCGTTCAATCACGTGACCTATTGCGTTCTTCAATGCTATTGCATGCATGCTGTCCGAAAAAAACTCAAAAGGTCCACATCAAGTTTATTGCCAAACTGTACCAGAATGTCAAAGCAGATATATGCAGTTAATGTTAGATAATATATATCTTTATGGAATGTAAAAGCCAATGTAATATGTAATATTTTGCAATTAAAGAGGGACATCATGATCATATCGGCTACCCCCAAAATTGTGCCCAAGATATGGGACTTTGCCAAAATTAACTCCGTCTGCTCCGGTGATCTAATCTCATATCCAAAATAGCCTACAAGAGGCGAAAGACCTCGAACAGCGTTCTTGGCAGACGGTTTATTTTTGTAATTGAAGGGAGTACGTTGGCGTAAACTTTGTTGAATAAAATTTGACGAAACCCTGACCATATTCTCTATCCAGGAAAGTTGTACCTTTCAAAATGGGGGAGTGTGTATAGCGTCCGCACCCCGTCGTATATGGATATTAATGTGTATAGATGCTAGTGCGGTTTAGTCAAATAAATCTTTCTTGAAACCAGCTTTCAGGAAATCATGAAATGAGATACTATGTTCAAATTATGAAGATTATGACTCACGCGAGATGGCGAATGTGACGTTGAACGTATACCGTACTACTTCAATTGTACATGTAGGCCTATAGCCTATATGTTTACATTTCTTGCTTCTATTTTGTCACTTTTGTATATATATATATATATATATATATATATATATATATATATATATATATATATATATATATATATATATATATATATATATATATATATATATATATATATATATATATATATATATATATATATATATATATATACGTAGAGACTTATAGGTCTGTCATGTAGAGTAGGGTAATTGACAAATAGGCCTATATATTCGCTAACTTTTACGTCAGCTTTACCCATTATGTGGTTGTTTGGTACCAAGCTTAACATGTTGGGATTTCTTTACTACCATGCAGGCTTTTATTTTGGTGAAGACCTCGAGTAGGGGTTAGATTGTCAGCACCACAACCATTACAATTTCTCGCGACGAAAAGAGGATAAATTTCGAGATAGTCGAATGGTCGAATAAAATATGCATTTTATATTACCATACCATAATATAATTAAGTAATATAATACAGAAAAAACAACTATATAGAGATATCATTGACTCAAGGGGTCATTATTTATAGAATATTTATTTTCTAACAATTGCAGTTTCCTATACTTTATTCTTACGTACTACACGGCATGATACCTACAGAAAACAAAACGGTAGCCTATTTAAATGCTACATTAAGAGTTCAATCTGGTTAGCCCTCTTTTAGTTCAAACCCGGATAAAACGGCGGTTTTCTTCTTTCTTGGGAGGGGGGGTGCATTACGTGATCTACAAAGGAAGCAAAGCTGTCAAGGGCGGCGGAACCGGGGGGGGGGGGCACAGGGGGCACGTGCCCCCCCACTTTTCCTCAGGTTAAAAATGTGCCCTTTTTCTACATAAAAATTGAGGTGTCTCAAGTTAGCAAGAGGCCAGGGAACCAGAACGAACACTCGGGAAGGGCCGTTTCCGGCCATCTGAGGGGTTTGTAAAACCAACATTTTTCTTCTACGCTCCGCGCCAAACCGATGGTGGCGCTCCGCTCAGATCGTCGTGCATACAACTTTGCGAATCCTGGCTACGCCCCTGACTTTTAATGAATTTCTGTGGGTCAAACTCAAAGCTATTTCGAATGGAAAACAAATTGTTAAGATATTGACAAGACATAAACTCTAATTCGGAAGATTCCTACATTAGCAACTAGCATGATTTCACCTCATTTTGTATCAAAAGAAAACTTGTTCCTTGTTTCCCAATTTGCACATTGGATATTGCAGTGCTAGTATGCATATTTTCTTTGAGAGGGGGGGGGGGGGTGTTGATGTAGTGATGTGTATACGCAAATAAGATGATACAATAAGAGTTATAAAGGGTATAAATATAAGGCTGCATCAGTTCAATCGAATTTCTGCAAAGTGCCCTTTGATGTCGGTGCCCCCCCCCCCCCAGATTAAAAGTGCTTCCGCCGCCCTTGAAAGCTGTCTTCCCTATCTTACTCCTCGAGCTCTAAGTTTGTGAAAGTTTATATTCCTGCTGCAGCTGCTAAAATAAGGAAAACAGCTTTGGTTACTTCGTAGCTACGTGATACCCAGAAAATGGCAGTTTCTTCCGGGTACAAATCAAGCAAGGGTTAAATAGGTTGAAATCGTAATGCAACGGATAATTAAATAAAATGAATGAATCTTGATATGAAAATGTATATAGAACGGTACGAACGTTTTCACTGAGCTTGTAGAGCAGTAAGTTGGAAATGTCGAAATTTAAATTTGGCAAAAAAGTGCTGAGACTTGAACATGATTTTTCACTGGTACAATGTTGGTATTTTTCGTATTAGGTAGATTGTGGTATATGTTTTGGTCGGAAGGGGTGGGGTTGGAGGGGGGCAGGGTTTGGGAGAGGACGGAAAGGTATGTCTTAATACTGATCTTGGTACAATAAATGAAATGGTAACCATTGGCCTTAAACATCTGAGTGTTTCATTGATTGATTTACCTACAAAAATATCTATAAAGTCAATTTTACATTCGTTGCTATGCAAAGAATAAAATGTTTCATCTACCTGCAAACATGCACCAACAACAAAACAATGTCTTCTCAGAAGGTCTTTTAGTAAAACCGAGGGCGCTCAACCACTAATCTGCTCAAATAAAGACGAGAAACGAAGGCTTTTTATGTCTGGAAAAGTTATCGTGATTTCAGTGATTCAAATCCCGTTCTTGACATCATATCCATCATTTCTGTGCTCTTTCCAAATTTGTTTGTTTTCTTCAAGTTCCCGATACGTTTTCCTTTCTAATGTGCATGTACAAAGCAGTATCGACTTCAATTAAAATTCCATCGGGGTGTGAGGGCGCTCGTAGAAATAAACCCTTGTTTTAACGGAGTTGTAGAGAAGGAAAACACGGGTTATTGGCCCTATGGCCCCTATCACTCTGAAAAATACAAAGAATTCACGATTTTGCAACTACGAGCTTTGTTATGAGGTATCCTCGGAAAGTAAAACGGCTCTTTGTCATACCTGTTGAATCCTGCATCCGCCTCAGCAACTCGATCCCTACATGGTTTGCATTAGCAGGCGCGTATCCAGGATTTTCTAACCCGGGGGGCGCGAATTACTATCTAAGCGGAGCGCCACCATCAGTTGGCGCGCAGCGTACAAGAAAATTTCTTGTTTTGAAACCCCCCAGATCACCGGAAACGGCACTTCTCGGGCTTGAAATGACCAACCAGATGTACACTTTTTGCCTGAGAACCAAGTATTTCCTAATAGTTTTTTTTTTCCATCCATAACCTTTTTGAAGATTGTCACCAGTCACAAATCATGTTCGACCTCATCTCATGTCCTGTGGATCATTGCTTTTTATAGGTGATTCAACGTCGCGGCCCACAATATCCGTCAGGGTCACTTTTCAAGGTTCCAAGCCCATTATTTGTTCAGAATTTGAAAATTCACATTTCTCGTGAATAAACTCACTTCAAAACATACCCATAATGTTGCACAAAATTTCATCTACGGACAACCAATATAGAAAAACCTCCTTCAACCCCTAACAGACCGGTCAAAATTGCACGAGTAGAGGGAAGTGTGATGCAGAATGTTGGTCAGAAATTTTCTAAAATTCAGACACATGTTATTGATGTACAAATATTAAAACCTCTTATAACGGCTATTATAAAACTTTGTTGAAGGAAATGAAAAAATAGCAGATATTTCCGAAACCGAACACTACACACATAGGTGTAGGAGGCGCGGCGGCAGTGGCGGAGCTAGGGGTATTGGTCAGGAGTGGCGAGAATGGTCTGTAGGGGCGCTTTCGACACTATCTAAGCGGAGCGCCACCACTGGTTGGCGCGTAGCGTACAGAAAATTTTTGAGTAAAGATACTCCCTAGATCGCCGGAAATGACCTTTTCCGGGCCTGGCTAATTTGCAGATAAACGAAGAATAAGGTGTCATCGCCAAATTACACCAACAAAATGTGACAAATGTCAATAAGTAGATGAGAGCGCAATAAAAAAGTCAATAATCTAGAATAAGTAAAAAATGGTAAAGAGCTGAAAAAGCCGCCAGCAGTCCATTTGAGTCCGTCAGGGGGGGCATCCACCCCCTGACCGTATGGACGCTCCGCCACTGCGCGGCGGGGGTGCAGCCCCTAATTCGCCATTACTAATGTAAAAGAGAGTTTTGACATAATTGGACCTCCATGCTCTTTATACATCTATACATGAGACATGTCGTTCTTTACATTAGCATCCCGCGGTGTACTGCGCAATTTTAACGGACCCTACGGTACATGATGGCATGCGATGTAATAACCGATGCTTGCTTATATGATATTGACATGAACACGTTGAACGCGCGCTTGGTTATTTTTTCAGGCAAGTCGGACAGTTTTGAGGCTTTTCATCCTGGAACGCCATTTTCATGCTCACTGATATGATGTGATATCTGCTGTTTGCGTTACAAATTCGAACAGGCGCGTAGCGAGGAATTTGCCAAGGGAGGGGCGAAGCCTGTAGGCAAATTATCTAAGCGTAGCGCCACCATAGGTTGGCGCGAAGCGTACAAGAAAATTTTGGCCGAAAATGCCTCCCAGATCGCTGGAAATGGCACTACCCAGGACCATTTGTTAGCGCGAAGCGTACGAGCAAATTTTGGCCGAAAATGTCTCCCAGATCGCTGGAAATGACACTTCCCAGGCCTTGTAAGTTGCCTCTAAGCACTTTCTATTTTGAAATTACTTAGCGATATCATTTAAAAAAAATGCTGAATGGGGGGGGGGGGGCGGGCGGTCGCCCCCATTCCAAAATGCGTCATGTTCCCCGACGACACGGTCGAGTTCGAGACCAGCCACAGTTGGTTTCATAGCACAATTCTACACACGCGTTATGATAGACCATATATAGTATATATATATAGATCATTAGTGAGAGAGGAAAATGGAAACGTCAAAAAATGGAGTTGTCGGTGTAAGGGGTAGGGTGAGTCACACTTTTACGAAATCATTGATCCGTCACTGGCCTTCAATGTAATGATGTCACTGTTCCTCTTTCTCTTCCCGGTGTCTTCGCGTTTTTCTTTTACTCCCTCCTTTTCTCCTTTTTCTCTCTTTTTTTTCTTTTTCTTTTCCCTTCCTTCCTCTCCTCCTCCTCTTTTTTCCCCTCTTATTTCCTTTTTTCTTCTCTTTTTTTTTCTCTCCTCTTTTTCTTACCCGGGGGGCGCGCGCCCCCAACGCCCCCCCCCCTGGATACGCACCTGCATTAGAGACAATATAGTATAGGGTCTCTAGTTTGCATAGCTCACCGACGGATGTCGGAAGAATCTGTTAAGTAGAAGTACCCCCTCAGTTAGCCGAATTTGCCTTTCGAAGATTCTGACATTATGATATAAAACATCTGTGCGGTCATATTTACATTGCAACATTTGAAGAGCCTACATCAATGTTCAATTGTGACTTTCTAAGTCAACATTTTGAGATACAAATTCAAATTCAGAATTGTAAGATAAAAGGTCAACATTTTGAGATAAAAAGTCAACATTGTGACATAAAAAGTCAACATTTTGAGATAAAAAGTCAAAATTTTGAGATTCGGGGACACCCCCCCCACCCCCATGTCCTTATAAGCCACCGTAATTGACAATTGACAACAGTTTGTCTAAATGTATACATCTCTATCAATATTCTGTGTTTGATTATCTCAGATTCAGTGGATGCCTCAGTGTATTCGTCTGTCTCTGTGTCTATCAGTCTGTTCGTATTACCATACTGATTGGCTGCCTGTTTCTCTACCTGACCAGGTTTTTTGTCTCTCTTCTTTTTTTTTCTCGATTTATTTCACTACTGTCTGTTGGCAGCTCTTCTTATCTGCATACAACAATACACGTATATCTCGTGTTATCGGTAATTAGTAACTTTTCAATGCTACGTAATCGTTTCATCTGCGGGTAGGTCATTTAATCCCCCCCCTGTCTCTCTCTCTTAACGAATGTTATTCATTCGTAAATTATAAGGTCTAATTAGTTCCGTAGCATCCAGCTGATTGTGTTCTTAAGCATATAACGTCTGTCTCATACATACCTTGATTAAATTGAATATTTTATGAGCAGTAGGACGAAACTTAGACTCCTTCATCAACAATTCCCAGAATCTAATAACATCGATGATAAATGATTTCTGCAATTGTTTTACCTATATACTTTCGTCGTATTTTCTCCTTAGATTAGCAAACTGTTTTATTTGCATTCTTGTTTTGTAAGGATTATACAAGCTTTCGAATTTTACTTCTCATGAATTAAAAACAAGAAAACAGAAAAGAAAAGAGAAATAAGACGCTTCTAAATGTCAAATGCATCGCATAAATTGCATTCGTGAGGCTTTTATAACCAAATTCTGTGAACCTTCCCTTATCAATTTTATTGAATCCATTTTAATAACTGCCGGTGAATTTGTTATAGACATATACCCTTTCATGGAAGACATATAAGCACAGTTACTACTTATAGAATTAATAACTTTCGAATAACCACTCTCCGAAGTCTGTAAGCCTGTAGACAAGGTTGACAAAGATATTGAGTTCCGACCCAGGCCAAATTTAAGCTTGAAAAAAAAGAGTTTCCGAAACCCGAACTTTTCTGGAGGGTGCTTTCATTGTGTTCTGTAACTTACAACTATTCCTAGACTAGACTATTCCAAGACTAGACTGTTCCAAGACTAGACTACTCCAAGACTAGACCACAGTAGAGTAGACTTCCATAGACTAAACTAGAGCAGACTTTCATACACTAGAAATGAGTCGACTAGGCTAGATTATATTATACTATACCTAATTATAATCCGGCCATTTGATTGGTCAATTGCTCGTCGATTGCATGCAAAATCCGCTCTATTGCACTCTATGAAATAGAGCCATGGGTTATACTTTTTTGATAGCACTTTTTTCAATGGTAAGAGAGTAGAGAAACCTGTCTGTTCAAAACAATCTGTTGCATGAGTGCATTTTACATCCAATTATATCCAAATTTGAAGGTGCTATATTCAACACCGCCTCGTTGAATGGAACAAATTACATCTTTCAACGAATGAAATATTTGCACTATTGCACTCATAACCATTCATTATTTGTATACTATACTATACTATACCATACCCTACCTACCCTACCACATTACACTACACCATATAGCATACCATATACCATACCATACTAAACTATAATACACTAGACTACACTACTCAACACTAGACCAGACTGGAGAGGGCAAATGATTTGGTGCATAAGGTGGTGTGGTGGGGAACACACAAGGGGAAAACAATTTGGAATTGAACTGGTGACCATTTATTTGACGTTCTAGCATATCCGGGGCAACAGCAATATCCTTTAAAGGGATATTCCGGTGACAGTCAATATATTTACATGGAAGAGAAACGTATTCTACACAGAATTTTATCTATTTGTAACACGTTTGTTAACATACTATTTTCCATAGTGGATAAAATTTGTACAGGTCACTTATGCCTCACGAGTCTCGGACTCGCACTTTAACTTGGATTGTCCTTGATCTAACACGGATAGGGTCTCAAATAAGCTATTGTTAGGCTTCCTGATCCTTGGGTCTCTAAACTAAACTATACCAAGAACTCGGACTTTGACTCTGTTACTGAGATTTCGCGGACTCGGAAAATTGTACTCGTATACTTGGACTCGGGTACTCAGATGCAAGTTGTACTCTGATGCACCCCCTTGGACTCGGATGCCAAGGAGTGGACTTAACTTGGAATCGGATACGAAGAACTTGGACTTGGACACGCGTATAGTATTACTTGGATTCGGATATTTAAACTCGGATACTTGAGCTCGACTGTATAGGAGTGGGCTCAGACTTGAGATGAGATTTTATTCGAAAGTGATTCACATGATCTTAATATTATTTTACTATATATATATATATATGTATATATATATATATATATATATATATATATATATATATATATATATATATATATATATATATATATATATATATATATATATATATATATATATATATATATATAGATATCTGATCAGTTGTCTGACGATCGCTAAAACGCGTGAAACTCCGAGTTACAACTACTAGTGTTCCACTAGTCTCTACCAGTATCAAACACATATTCCGCTCTGTCCACTGGACATAGAGCACTCTGCGCCAAGATAGACGCCAACCAACCAACTATATATATATATATATATATATATATATATATATATATATATATAAGGCAAATGAATATATATAAATGAAAATCGTAATGAGTTGGAAAATCAAGGACAGTGAAAAAACTTCCAGCCTCCACCGGTATTCGAACCCATTCCTCCCGCTCTGTACGCGGACACCCCAACCAACTAGGCTATGGACACTGATTGTATGTCCAGAGGTTCGAAACCGGTAAGGAAGGTCGTAATTCCACTGTCGGCGTTTGTCACCTGATATCGAACAATATTATTTCTGTTTTTGGTGACATATTTGCCTTACTATAGAGATCAAACATGATGCTAACCAACTCGAAATCATTTGTGACTCCTAAAGCCGGATCTCGAAAGAGATACTTTGAACAGACTTTATGTTAATGAAATGGAGGTAAGCGACAAAGGCAAATGAATATATAAATTTGATCTTCCATCATGATCTTAGCTACAGAAGTTATTGAATTAGATATCAGCAACGAAATCACTAATGGACGTTCTTCTGAAGAATTAACATACGGATACACGGACGGACGGGCGGACTTGGTATAGGGATATCAAACTCATCAAGGTGACATTTGTAACTGAATAAGTTGCTGTAACACATGTGGTAATAAAGCGTTCCCCTCTAATATATTCCAAACATCCGGCCTCTTTCTGTAATGAATTTAGAGTTTGCTGCTAATGGACGTAACGTTGTTGTATTTATTTAATCTCAAGTCTGGTTACAACTCTGACTTTATTAAAAAGCAAGTTTCGTGGAACTTTGGGAAAGAGGCCCGAGTCGATGAATTGTAAAGCTAGTATGGATGTCTTTAAGCGCCATTAATATAACAAATAATACATGCATTTAAACTTATTCTTCTATTATTCAAACATTATCTACTTCTATATAAACCACAACTGTTAGCAAACTGCTCATCCACCAAAGAGCCCGTGTAAGAGAATGTGTAAAAGTAAGAGGGCCTGACGTTTCGACCCTAGCAGGATCTTCTTCATTCAGCCTCTGAAGAAGATTCTGATAGGATCGACACGTCAGGCCCTGTTACTTTTACACATTTTACACGTTATCTACATTATCTACATATATATATATATATATATATATATATATATATATATATATATATATATATATATATATATATATATATATATATATATATATATATATATATATATATATATATATATATATATATATATATATATATATATATATATATATATATAGGAAGAATCCTACGGGGAAATAGATGTGTTCCAATCACTGTATGACGCTTGAGAAACCTTTGATATCTCAACATAACACCACCATCGTAATTGTGAAGTTTACAGGCGTGTTTTGCGACATTTCGGAAAATTAAAACATTGGTCAAAACATCAAATAGCTAGTTCAAGGATAGAGAGGTTGATTTCCGGCGATTCTCTGTTGTTTCTTTAATTAGTCTGAAGGTAGTGATAGACGTGTCGTCTAACCAACACACGATAAACTTTATTTACTCAGTAAAATGTTTGTGGTTTCCACTAAACCGGTAAACGGCAAGCTCGGATTGTGGCCTTTTCACCTTAACAAAGAACTTCCCCTCCGATAAATAACACGAGATTGTCTTACCTTTGTTTAAAGCTGCCTTCTATTCTGCGAATTATTTCACTATGTTAAAAAAGCGTACGATATCTCAGCATAGTAGACATAGCGTGGCGGATACGCAATACGCAGATTTTGATTGTGTATATAGGCATCATATCAATGGTGAAGGTATACTGGCGGGCAATGGCGTGCGCAAGGGAGTGGCTTGGTCACTGGCGGCTATGAAAAGAAAAAAACAAGCTTGCGTATTTATTAGCAAAACCTTGCGTTTAGAGTTAGCTGAAGATCTAATTTAGCTATCCGGTTTTAAACGTTTTGTCAGGGGAAAGGGGAAGGGGAAGAATGGGTGGTGTCATAGTTCAATTGTTGTTAAGCCACAGTGCCACAAGGAGGGGCAACCTTCTATTTGTTTTATGAACTTCCTTTCAAAGTGACTTTGGTCACAATGTGAGAAGGTGACACCAGATGACTTTGCAAAAGTGTTGCCATGGATACCAGCGCCATTAAAAAAAAAAACATGTTAAGAACTTCAGTATTTACATATCCAGAATTTGAAAAAACCCAATTTGTAGTACAGAACCAACAAAATTTGCAATAGCTTAAATAAAGAAAACCATTAAAAAATATTATCATAAGTTCAAGATCATCAGTACTGGCCCCAAATTGTTGCACACTAAACCTGCATTATAACGTCGTTTAAGAGTATTAAAACTATGTTGTCTCCTACTTGGAATCAAACAAAGTTGTTTTGTTTTGGAGAAGTTGTTTATCAAACTACCTCTATCGCATAGACCAATTGCAATGATGGTTGAATTAGCTTCTCCTTTAAAGAAATATACCGACTTTTTACTCGCGGTAATAATTACTATTCTTACCAAATATGTATAGGCGCCATAAAGATCGTGTGACAGAAAAATCGATGGTTTGTTTTGACGCTGGCAGGGATTGAGAGAAATGTCCAAATATTTACTTCTTTTTTGGGGCTCGAGTAATATCGGTGTTTGGAGTTCACTCGAAGATCAGCAAAGGCGATCTGAAAAGTTGAACTGTTGAACCAAACAATTTCTGATTCCGCTTTGTTGAAAACAAATTAATCAGTATAGAACCTAGTCGGAAAGAATATGATTTATGCTGCATGGTATTTATCTCTGGAGATATAATATTTGTCAGTTTAGTATTACAAAGAGTTCGATGTACACCCATCCACTGATGCTTGGGGTCACGAGAGGTTCACATGCATGGCGCGTTCTTACGCAACAATCGCGGCTTCCGTGTCTATCATTTTAAGAGCGTTATACGAATGGTTTCCTGCCCGAAGGGCCCCCGTTACGGAAGAATGACGGAGTTGGGGTAATGGTCCCCAATAACTTGCAGAGCAATTAGCATCGGGTCTGTCGCCAACCCCCCACCCCCTCCCCTTCATATTTGTCGGACGCCCTGCGCTTACCGTCAATGTGGTCGCAACAGATATCATGAAGCTATACGAGTTGTATTTATGCTTTGCGTTGCAACTTTCAGCAAGCCACAGTGGCCTGCGCCAAGAGGTACACACTGGAGAAATAGACCACCCTACGGGTGCATGTCCACCCCCTATTTCATATTATTTTATTTTATTTTTCGGGGTGCGGGAGGGGGATGGGACAGGGACCTCCAGACCCCCTAAATGGCAGTCGCCTTCCAATACCACAGGACCACATATTATACTTTATAAAGTCCTTGATTCGCCTCTGGCCCTTCTATGAAAGTTCATGGTAATTATGCCATTTATAATATATAGGCTATACACATAACTGGATACACCCCTCTGTCCAACCATGCATGGAGCTATACGTGGTCCAACCATGACGTTTATGTAGTAACCTCGCACCTCGCTAATCGTACATTAGATGGTTATAAACTGTTTTGTTCAACTCTACAGAAAACGTTTTGGTTTCACAAGATATGTATTGCTTTGTCACTTCGTTTGCAACACACTGACAGTTCTGCTTAATAGCAATTGGTAATTTGGGTGTAAGTTGGATGACAGAATATGGATAATATGGACAGAATTGATAACATAATATGGTTTCATGTTTTTAACAACATTTCTCTTGACTGTGGAATATGGTATGGTCAGCTTGTAGGGAATAAAATAAAAAATGCAACTTTTAAATCTGAAACAAATATTCCTAATTCATTTGAACAGTTAACAGTCTTGAATCAATTTCATGAAGGCCACCTGGCACGATTTTACAACATATACACCTGGTTGACAACCACACACCCAACTGCGTATGGCATAATTCAAACAGTCGCTTCCGGGGCACCGCGATGGGCCACATCGACGCGACCCCTGGCCACTCCCTTTACCACAGCGTTCTCCAGTCTTGTCATCTCACTGGTGAAAGTGTGTATGCATAATTCAAACTATACCCAATGGAGCACATCAATGCGCAACATCTACGCGATCCCCGGGGGCAATCCCACAGGGCGCATGAGCTCAACAATATTTTCAAGTTACCTCGCAGGTACTCCTTTTTACACCCGTCTGATGAGGGGTTATTGGGGTTAAGTGTCTTGGCCAAGGACACAAGTTATTGGAATGGCCCTGCAGGACTCGGACGTGAAATTCAATAGATCGCAAGTCCATTACCTTAACCACTTGACTTATCTTACTTCGAAAGTTCATACACATCAGTTGATGACAATGACTCAAGCATCCGGCCATTCAGTTTCACTCGGTTAAATTAAAAGAATGAAAAGGGTGAGGGAGGGAGAAGGGGGGGCGGGTGAATAATGGAATCCTCTAACGTTAGGTCTTACACAACAGAAAATGCAAAGAGAAAATGTTCAAATTTCTTTGTTTTATTTCAAGATTTTCGAAGAAAAGCGTAATAGAATATTGCACGGTTCTTATATATTGTACATTAAAAATCTTATTACATAAATTTGCTCATTTAGCTAAATCCAACTAAGAAATTGTATTCTTAATTGTATGAAATTAAAAAGTCAATGTAAAGGTTACACCAATATCATAGTAATTGGGCTTTCCCTTGGTCAAAACCAACAGCAGCGGTGGACAAAAAATAATACATCGGACAAGGCGGTTGGTTTTGTGAAAACAAAAATCGCAACAAAAAAATAATTATGTCTTAAATATCACCCACAATCCTTTTAATACCACAACTGCAATCATAATAATCCATATTCTGTCGGTGTGTTTATTTCTTTATAATGGAACTGTTTTCGTATTTCCACATGATCCATGTTCATATTCCTTTGAAAATAATTTTACATATTTATCAGAGAAGAAAGGGGAAAGAAAAGGAATTACCAAGCAATCAAATCCGGTTCAAACCATAAAACATGAATTTCTTATAAAACCATTAGGAATACTGAAGACAATATTTGTTGGCAACAAAGGTCACAATAACTTCACTAAACGGAGTATACCACCCTTCATACGTATACATAACGTAACTTGTCAAGTACTTTAGACTTCTGCAAAATAATAATTTTAGAAAATGGGTTCATTGTGATGGGACATGGGGAGGGGGGGGGGAGGTGGGAATTAATACTTTTCTTATGGGTCATATAGTTGGAAGGGTATATGGGGGGCGCAGTGTGGGGCCACAAGTAGCCACGATATTGCACCGCGGTTAGAAATTCTAACTTTGGTGATTCACTAGTTAAAATTAATTTGATGACTGAAATAAGATCTATGCTCTGCCATTATATCTGCGTTTTAGTTGTTTCTGCCCTATTTGTGGACTTTCAGACATAAAATCTGAACATTTGCTTAACGACGTGTCTACCACGTACAACGCTGGTGTGCAGGTGGAGCTCTTTCCCTCACCCCACTTCCGTATGACATCGTGACGTAAGACAAAACAATATATTGTACTTTCTTCCGAGTAGTGCGTTATATAAGGCAAAGATGTGAGATCTTTATAAAATCAATATTTATGCAAAAAAGATGTGAATTTAAAAAAATTAATTCAATAGGCTGTTTTCAATTCTAACTTAACAACAAAACCCGAAAACAAGTTTTCGTTACAAGGCAAGAAGCAGCTCTTAACTACCTAGGCTCACTCGAATGTATTACTTTAGAATGACAATTATATCGAAATCACAAAATCTTGCGAAACCTTACTCATTAATTATAATCTATTAAAATATGTGCCATGTGGTCCAGCCACTGACAAATTTGGTGAAAGTTATTATTTTGAAACGTGTCCAAAGACACGTTCAATATTCAAAATGAACGCCACATCACAAATCATTAATTCGTTTAAACCATACCCTCTGTCGCAACAGATTCCATCTCATATACTGGCAGTGTTCGTTCGTATTATCTCATGGTTAGTTTTGTCACAATGAATTCCCTTTGTTCTCCATTAATTGCTAATTAATTTTAAACCACACCCTCTGTCGCAACAGATTCCATCTCTAATATTGGCAGTGTTCGTTCGTATTATGTCATGGTTAGTCTTGTCTCGAAGAATTCCCTTTGCTCTCCAATTCTTGCGAGCTGACAGCAAATAACTGCTAAAAGTCCTACATTTGGTACTTCTCTGCAAGAGTATGTGCGTCGTGACCACTTCATTTAATTGACTACTCGCCGCATCCGGAATTGATCAAAATCATCCAGAATTGACGAAGTACATCATTGACACTAACATCTTTTCTTCGTTGCGACGAAATCTTCCCAGGTACCTGGGGAAGTGGGATTTAATCTGTTTCAGACATTCTTCGCTACCTCGACGGACAACAAGCCATTTCCGTGTTCTGTCGTCTACGTTTAACGAGCATTACACAGGCTCGAGCCAGCCGAAACACTTCTCGACATTTGATATGAGGAGAGACCTAAGTGCTTTCTCTCATTTCATCTCTAAAGGCATCACGATGTTCATCATCAGAGTGGTCAAATTCCTTCAACTTCTTTTCGGCGACCATGATACCACCTGAAGGACTTTATGTGCGACGTGCCTGGTTACACTGCCCCGTCTCTTCCTCAACACCAAGGGACTTCTACTCCTCTTGCGTTTGACTTCCATCAGATGAATCACCGATTTAAAGGCCCTCGCGACCTCCAACCAACCATCTGCTGCTGAAACCTCAAAGAATTGGCAGCCGTGCTCCTCCGCCAGTTGTTGACCCTCTTCTCGAGTGACTTTATGGGCCTTTGGATGAAGATCGACTTTATTGGCAAGAATCACTATTGGCAAAGACGCCCCCTTCTTGACGTGTCCGTGAAGTCGTTTCAGTTGAGCTTGCATCGTTTCAAATGATTGGTAGCTAGACACGTCATAGACTAAAGCTACTGCATCCGCCCATCTAATTTGCTCCGACAGATTTCTTGCGTCTTCCATCTGTTCATACAAAAAGAGAGCAAAGTAGAAATAGTTATACATCAAAGTTCTATATGTCGAATGCCTTTAGATACCAAGCAAAACAATGACGTTTGTGTTCAAACATTTGCCAAAAAAAGTGGCATCTGGTTGAAGGAGCCCATCCTAAATATACGTCACATAGAAAAAATTAATGGATGATACCTGGTATTTATTGTTTAGTTAAGTTAAGTTTACCCCTCTTAATTTTTTTTAGTTATTTTCTTGTTGTCTTGATTTACAGCTCGCTACCCATTAAAAGGGCAATTACATCGAGAGAAATGTTTGCATTTGTCTTCACAAATCTGTCAGGGCATTTTATACGCGGAGATAAATATATAACATGGTCTTGTTTGGGGAGTTAAGTGAAGAGACAGTCACACTAAGAGAGCGTTTTTCCATGGATTGTGTACCGCAATGACGTCAACACCTCGTGAACACTCTATATCACGGTTTCAAAATGAACTCCTTGACTTCCCCTTTTTCATGTCCATTACATGTCAACTTTTTGGCGTAAACTGAGAGAGATTATTATTCCGCTGATCTTAACTCGTGATTTTTCTTATTTTATCCCTTTTTTCTGATTTTTTTACCCTTTCAATATCACAAAGTCGGTTAATTGTTGTTTTCGCTAGTTTGCACGTACACGACAAAACCATCCTATTGAGATGGGTCGAGTAAGGTACAAGTGCCTAACGTTGTCCGGTGATCAAATCAAGGAGGCCTGGTTTATATCCGAGGGACTTTAAAAAAAAAAACATTACTCGGGGGGTGAAAGGCAGATGTAGTATCTCGCATTTAATGCCATGTATCGTGACTAACCGACACCCATTAAAGATGTATCAACGCTTACAAAGAAAGGGAAGAGGTAACTGCGGGTTTGAGAGATTGCAAACATTGGTCACTTAGGACTCAACTGCAGGCGACATGTTGCGTGCTCGCTGTTCAAATTTGTAGATATACTTAGGAGGCCATTTTGGCGGGTTAACAAAATTCATTCACGGTATAGACGATATTACGCATGCGCTGTGCTTAAACAGATTGTTCGTAGGTCTATGGAACATAGTCTGGGGGAAAGCAAGGATGTTGCGGTTCATTATCCCACATACGATTAAATCATGAATTTAGGTTGAATTAATTGTTGATATGTTGTAGATCTTTACACAACAAAATCATTGCTCACGGTCCAGGGTGTATTTTTATATCACTTTCAAACATTAAGCAAGCCACAAGCCACATTAAGCAAGCAAATGTGTCGACTGAGTATATTACAATTGATAAAACAATACTTAGTTAATAGGCCTAATTAGCCGAAGTAACTATCAAATTTGCCTTAACGATCATCCTAGAGAAGCTGAATAATTTGACAGCCGAAAACAGCTATATTGAAACATTAAAAGCGCCAAAAGATTTCTCTCCCCCCCCCCCCACCCCACTTGGACTATGACATATCAAAACTAATAATTCTAGCAGTCGTATAATACTTAAGTTATACGGAAACGTTTTTTTCTTAATATTAAATGGTTGAATTATGGAGCTGCTACTGTATACGAAGATAGTGCCACGACTGAATAAATGTTTATCTTAAACAACCGTACCCTTTATTAAATGTGTAATTATATAGTTCACCAGAGTACACATCAAAAACATATACACTTCACTATCACTATAACATTGACACTTTTTATGTGACTTGTTTGTTTTTATGTGATGAATATACATGCATGGGGTCCCAGCGGAAGTAAAGGTTACCAGGTTATTGTCATTCATCTCTTTGCGGGAGGGCGTGTACCTCATGTTCAGATAAGCAAGTTCAAAGAATAACATACACAAATAGCTGGAATGCTGGATAATATTCGACAAAATTCTATGTTTGTCAAATCTTTATCTCTCAGTCAACCTCCCCCAGATTCTGGAAACTATTCTACGCGACAGTTGATTACAATCGTTATTTATGGACTTGTTTGGCGGAAGTTGCTGAGTATCTGCATGGTTAATAATCTTTCGTGCGTGTAGATTATCACATAGAGTGTATAGCCTATGGACCTATATCCTGTTATAGTCTGACAGCTGTCTGCGTGTCCACATACGGACAGAATACAATGGCTACCCGCATATATCCAAAATAAATCACCCCGTGAAAGTCGATCGCTCGGCCACGTTCTGCATTTGCGAAGGTTTCATTACAAATTAATGAATGAGTTAGGCCTAACATAGTCTCGAGGGGGAACTTTATAACATAGTTACGACTTAAGTATTTACGTCATATTGGGACTAAATTAATATTCCCCGAAAAACAGTCAAAACTCGTGACTTGAATATTAAAATGGAACAAACATGGAGGAAGAAATTGCACGTTTTGAAACAGCCAAGATCGAAGAAAGAGGCTACAGACAATGAAGTATTTATGGCTGGATAAATGCTCTTCTAAATTTCGTTGCAAAAATTTCGCTAAATTATAGAAAATGTCACAAAATCAAGAAACCTGATAAATTAATGTACACACGGGCACGGAATTAAATCATAAATGAAATTAACAGTATAAATTCAATTTCAAAAGGGAAGATTATGTTAGATTACCCATAGTAGATTTTGCTATCATAAAATTATGAATATTCATGTATCAAAGCGAAGAATTGTTTAACTATGAACTACCGGTAAACTATCGACAGATAATGAAACGTCTGGATGTGGAAGACTAACTCACCTTAGAGCAAGTATCAAGCATAGATACATTGTACTGTTCAGCTTCGCAGTCGACCGTATGTTGATATATTGAATCTGTGTAGAAGAAACGAAACGAACTCTTTGAGAAAATTGTGTTTTCAAAATCTACCAGAAATAAATAATGAAATAATCATTATGACGTTGTGAATATACATGTTTGAAAGTAAATATGCCCCCCGCCGCCCCTCCATCAGCCCTCCTCTTCTTCGGGTAATTAACAAAAATGAAGAACGGGAAGGAAGCAGGCATCTTATGCATGAGATAATTAAAGATCAAATAAGGAAAAGGGCTGACAGACAGACAGACAGACTCACATGTATATTATATAATAACATTGTTTATTGCCACGTACCTTCATGAGAGTCGTAATCTCCAATGAATCTCTTTGTAAGGAATCGAACCGTTAAGGCTGCAAAGATAAAAAAGAGAGTGAAAAATTGAGTTGAAATCAGGAATTCGTGACGGTTAAAGAAAAATATGGTTTATGGTTTTACATTTCAAGGAGAATGTAAACGATTGGAATGGATTATAATAAAGAGAATAAAACGTTCCGCTCAGATATCTCGCTCTACTTGAAGTCCAATGCAACAATTTTGTAACAAGGGGCGCGTCGTCTGAAAATGTTTGTCATTGTTTTCTTTCTTTTTGGTAATGTGAACCTGAAATCACTTTATTATAGCCAACAATGTATCAAATACTAATAGACAAACAATATGAAGTATAGCCGTGTCCAACCAAGATTCGGGCCTGGACCTCCAAACGGATATGATATACAGAAATCTAGCCCAAGGAGGGGGGGGGGGGGTCTATGGAAGCAGGCCTGGCGAGATGTACAGGGATCAGGGTGAGCTGCTGCACCGGATCAAGGGTTAAATTAGGTGGCCCGCTGTAAACTACGGTACAGGGAAAATGCGGAGGAAGCCAGGTAAAGATGGGATAAACAATAATATCTTCTCAATAAGTTTCTCTTATCACGTTTAGGGAAACACGAAATGGGCAAAACAGTGGCGAGTTGACATAACTGTGACCGTGGCTAGGCCTCGTTAGTTTAGATGTCTCTGCATGGAAAGACTGGTACGGATTATCAAGAGCCATATAATACATGAGCGTACCCCCATGTAGGGTTCGTTGTACGGTATAGGCATTTCAAACACATGGTTGCATCATATATGAAAACAGGCTCAACAAACTTGACAAGAATAGCATATGTAACAATTTTGTGCATCGACTTAGACGTATGGAATGTTTATTTTGACGTTTTGTTTACTCCTCGACAGACTTCAAGATAAAAGAAACTATTTTTGTTGACAAGAGAAAAGATACGAAGTCAATTGGCCTATATCTGCGCTATGTCTCCATTACTGCATTACATGGTAAGATAAACACGTATATATGGTGTTATTATTGTGTTATTTGTAACACTATCTCAGCAGGACAAATTTAGAACGAAATATCTAAAACCAGGGGTAGGATTAGAAGATGATTTAGGACTATTTATAACTCTTGTCGTTATTTTTAACATTCGTTACGGCCTATTGAAACAGGTCGTTCTAAATTTAGATGCATTGGCTATATACAATAGATAAGACACCACACGGACACACATCACCGTAAGGTCAGATATCATACTGTGTACCCATGGCAACCCGGGGTTCCTCCATAACAATATAAATATTAACGTTCTGAAATATCAAATCAGTTGGGTATGAAGTTTGTGAATATGTGTGACGACCTCGGCTTTCACCGAATTTCTCGCTAAAACTTTGTTTTGACAGCTTTATACCATCCCGTCTGAGCTGAGGCAGGTGCGTACACAAGATGGCCGTTATAGCCGGTCAGACATAAATAGATTACTAGGTTATATCAGCGAGAGCAGTAACCAGAGCAGTTTATTATCATGACGTCAATAAACATTACACCGCTAAACATCTTACTACCCATGTTCCTCAAGATAGGGAATCTCTATACTAGTTTATGTATCTGATTGTATGGGAAGAAAATTATTTGACATTTAAAGCGAAGGAGGAAGAGTGCGGGAGATTAGTAGAGGAGCTGGAGAGAGGTTGAACGAGATGGAGGGGGCGGGGTGATGGGGAGGAGTGAAGTGTTGCAATTGTATTGTGACTGATGTCTATACTGATCACAGTGCGCAGAAGTTCTATAGTAATTCCCACGCTTTGAAGGGTTTCCAAAATGTTCAGCGAATTTTTCGTCGACGAGTTATTCTCTGTACAAACAAATGACACCATCTATATATCCTACCATGCTTGGAAAATTATTATTATTAAAATTTGACAAATTTGGCTCTCTTTTCGCTCATGTATACTGTGAAACATGATCATCAGTCTTCAAACAGCGCTAAGTGACTGCTGTCTGCAGTAGATAGTTTCTTATTAACTTGAGACTCAGATAGGCTAATATTGCATTAGTAATATTACCATGGCAACCGTGTCTAGTTGATATTGTCTACTCAATTTCTTAGTATAATACCAGGTATCCTGCACGTATTTAATGTCAAGCCTTGATATGTATCACAAACGCAGTGGATGTTTTAATATTTAATTTTTTTTTATAAGAATGTCTTGAAATTCCTTGCTAATTGTAAAAAAAAAATGTTAGTGATACGAAATAGCCAGCGACATAGTTTAGAAATGTTTGGAAATCGACGTAAAAATAGCTACCACATGACACGTGTGGAATAACCTCTAGGGTCGTATACAGGAGGTATCGTGAAAGAGGTGAACAGTGAGTAGATGATTCTGTTCATATACTTTACGTGCTTGTTGTTTTTGGCTCTTCAATGTATAAAGCAGATTTCGGAGAAGAAACAATGGCGCAACCTTTAATAGCGGAAGTATTGGCCAAACTGAAAATAATATTCTACTGCGATTTATCAGAGAAGGAATGTTAGAATAATAAACCATTCTAACCACAAAAATTCCTTTCAGGAACTGATAAAGTAGTGCAGGATTTTTATATTTTTTATTTACGCATTTACGCGCGTAATGTCCACTTGTATGTAAATTCATCCATCAAGCTGCATAGCAAGAATTCTCGACACGGCGGAAGCCCTGTCACGTGTCTTTTACACTCTATACTTGATCTTATCTGATAGTTGAAGAGTTTTTGATTGCCCTTTTAAGTGGTCTGATAGGAATTTAAAATGATATGACATCAGTAAATTTGGACAACTAAAGATAGCGCCTTAATCTAAAGGCAAACCTCATAGTTGTCTCCGAGAGTGAGATTGGAGTCTACGGTATGGTATGGGCCGATAAAGGCCCCTATATATGTATATGTGCGTGTGTGTGTGTGTGTGTGGAGTCTACGGTATATATGGGCCGATATAGGCCCCTGTACATGTTTATGTGTGTGTGTGTGTGTGTGTGATGTATGTGCGAACCAACTCAACCAGAATATACTTTAAAGCAATGGCCAGTTTACATTTACTATTTTAATTTGACTATAATTTTATGATTACATTTTTGCCTGTAAATGGGCGACACAATAATACGTCAACAACTCATCAATACTGTTAATTTTGATATAATTTTCTAACACCCAGATAGGAGCTTCCCCACCCACCCTCAGAACATTTACGTACACCCAGTCTTCCCACCCCCCACCCCTTCCCAGCCTCCTCTGATACCGCTTGACCACTAGCCGTAAGCTTGGCTAAATGCCAAAATATTGTTACACTTTCATCAGATGTGCAGTATAAGTTAGTCTTATAACCAAGATGGTTGCTTGCTTCAAAGTCGTAAAGATTGGTCGTTATTTACGCTGGGATGTCATGTTATGGTCACCATAGAGAAGTTTTATTGCAATCATTTACACACAGCTTCCTAAAGCTTCTGCATTCCTCTGCCCCCATTCATTCATTGATATGCTAATTAAATGTCCAATAGCGTAATAATCAGCGCACCAACATCAGTAAATAAGGTATTCACTTGAAGTATAAACATCCACGAGCGCTGAACATAAAAAGGCATGCGTACAAGTCAAAACAGTTTGATCATGCCTTTAGTTGGGAACTGGTTTTTCTTGTTTGTTTGATCTGCTAGTTTTGGAATGTGGCTACAGCAATAGACAATGTCGTTTGGCTTATATAGAATTGTGTACACAACAATACCACAGTATGCAAGCTATGCATGTTTTGGGTTAATTAAACAGAACGTTTTTGTTTCTTTGTTTTGACTAAGGATTAAGATAATTAACAGAATGTGGAAAAGATATTTGGAAAATTTCCAAAGCTTCAAGGTTCGATCGTTATCGTTCACCGAATCCACAGAAGTGTAGGATACGTTGGTAAACCGACTTTTCACTTTTTGTGCAATACAGTATTATTCTTATGCTGTGATCTGCAGAGCTATACATGAAGTGCTATTCTACTTCATCCAGTATTCCGATGATGATCATTTCCAAAAATTGATTGTAGGCCCTACTCTACTACCGGTAGCTACCAGACTTAAGACCCCCCCCCCCTCCATACACCAGGCACCAAACTTCCGCAAGTAGCAAATAATAATAATATATATTTATATAGCGCTTTTAATAAAGAATATCTCAAAGCAGTACATGGGACTATATAGTAAAATCATGAGAAGTAGAACTATAAGATACATACGGCGCAATAAAGTAGTTCAAGCAAAATCAGAAGAGAGAAAAAATAGCCCCCTTGGTCCTCACCACTGACACCATACATTTTTTCTTGTTTCTGTCTCCGAGTCTTACAGAAGGACCCACGACAGGTTATTGAGCTGTTCAATCCAGGGTCATGAGTTAACAGACTATTTTAAATTCTGAAGCAGGATGGATTTAATTTGCAAACTGTAAGGTCATTGACGAAGAAAATATTGGTCAGCTTCTACGAAGTGTTTACAACCAAACGATACTAACAGAAGTCGTTGTTAGGGTTATGGAACGCGGACAAGATTTACAACTTTGAAAGAATTCGAGTGGGCGAGAGTACGTCTTAGTGAGTGATTGGATTTAACGCACTGTAAATTCACTAAATATCATTACATCACCTACAAACATTCGTCTGTCTCAGTTCTTTGGACAAAATAATCGGGGTTTTAGTTCTATTTTAAACCTCTTGTCACCGTTTTATCTTAATCGTTTGCCATTTTACCTGTAAGGTCAACCACCTGAGCACAACAAAGTCTTTAACAATTTAAGGTTTACCTGGCGAAACATCACTTTTGAAAAAGACGATAAATGTCATCGGGCTGGGGTGGGGTGGGGTGGGGGGTGACTTCATTGTTTCTTCTGCCATGTTGAACAGATAAAGAATTAACAATAATCATGAAATCAGCTCTATATATATGTTGTCACTTTTTGTGCTTCTCGGAACCATTTATGTTTACTATGGACATGAGTTGCCGTTTTGAATTTATTGCTTGGAAAATGAAACAAACTGAGTGATTCTTTTATTAAAAAGGCAAATCCTTTGTATTGAAAAAGGAGAGAGCTATAACTGGATTCTGTTTTTAATTCATGTTTACTTATCCTTGTAAGCTTTTGTCTTAAGACTTGGTTCGAACTTAAGTTTTGATCACGAAAACAGTACCGCATCATATCACATGACACACAGTGGGGTTGAACAAACAATTTAGCAAGCGAGGAGTAAACATTTTAATTTAAGACAACAGCTTAATCATCTTTCAAATAACGTTAGAAGTTCCTTGACTGTAGCATTAAGAATACATACTAGCAAGTAATCTGGTAAACAGACGTTTAGCCAGCAAAAGTCTCGCATAGATTCCCAATCCTCTTTTTTCTTGTTTTGGTGAGATAAGATCAGTGTATAGCTGAATATACCAATCGGTATTCTTAGCAGGGACTTAGACACACACTGTTTGCTGTTAGGCTATAATTGGACGATTGGGTACACATTCAGTTTTGACCACTGAGCGCATTCATGCACTGGCCTACACAGCTAACATAAATCCTAATGAGTGCCACCTATACTCGTGATTTGTCCTCTGTGTAATGTCGCGCAAGCTTCATAATTATGCCTCTCTTCTGCGCAAGTCAGCCTGACTACACATACCGAAATGTGCTGTTTGTCGTCAATCCTCAACCGCGGTTAGTATTGACTATTTTTTCATTTTCTTTGTCTTTTTATGATAATAGATGCCTGTAGTGCAATGTTCTGTCGCGCATATGGCATAGATTTTGCGTCTCTTTTGCGCGAGTATCCATGACTACATAGTACATCCCACAATGCACCGCTTGTCTTTAATCCATTAACGCCAAGTTATTTACGCCTGCGCAGTCGTTATATGCTGTCGCGCATGCGTCGTAGATATTTATGCTCTTCTGCTTGAGTCACCCAGATACATCGCTTGTCTTCAATCCTCTAAAGTTAAGACTGACTAACCCTAGACATATTTCCATCATGTCTATTAACGTCTATATACAGCACATGTTGTTTCAGCCTAACGTATATCAGATGTCTCTATTAAAGACCAAGTTGCGATTTATGAACTGCATAACACATTCCGTCATAGTTGATGTGATGTTAAATGGAATATATAGGACCCATTAATAATTACTGAATGATGGTGGATACATCCTTTGAAGTGAGTCCCTCTCTAATCTGCAACGCCTAATCACCGTCAGATGTCGGATGCGCGCATGTGCATTCTTGACCCCCCCCCCCCGCCTCATTCATTCCTTTATCATAAATCAGATAACAAAATGAAAATAACTCGAGTCAAGTTTATCAATTCTTTATCCAGACAAAGCAGCGAACGTACATGAATGAAATCAACAACAAACTCTTCTGTCGAAAAATCCGATACGGATTCACCTTTGTGCTACATTACAGTCAGATCATAATGGAGTTCTGAAAAGTTGTTTACGTGTAGTCAAAGAAAGCAATACATCAGTGGAGAGGTTATAAAAGTAGGACGTGTTGATATGCATTTCCAGTACTACAGTATAGTGTTATGTGTAATCCACTATAGATAGGCTATACGATATGCTTGTATGGTTTTGTCGTGGCGGTTGTCTTAAAATTGGCAGTAAAGTTGCGGTTGTTCTGATTATCAGAAGACGTGATAGCAACACTTTACATTACTATGAAACTTTGTTTTATTATATCAAAGAATTTTCCAACCGCTTTGATAAAACTGACAGCTATTTCCCGGCTAATTAATCAAACAAGACTGCGGGTTTTGTCCCACTATTGGCCAGGATACCTCATTGTGGTATAGTGGCGTTTACTGTTTTTGGGCAGGTCATCAGTTTATTGACCTAATTATACTAGAAGGGGCATATGATGGCCAATTATGCTTCAGTATTTGAATTTTTGAGTTTTTTTTTTTTCTCACTGAGACATTGAATTGTCTAATTTAACACTCCTCGATATCTTGAAATAATTGGGAGATGCAAAACTTTGATTTGTTTTAGCAAATGGGGCTAATATACTAATGACCTTTAACAAACAGAAAGGATACCACACGTATAGTATAAGCTAAGTTTGTAGATATTTTGGGAGTATATAGTATGTGGTGTTACTTTATACCGTGGTGGGTGAGGTAGGGTAGGGTAGGGTGGGGTGGGGGGTTGGACGGGAGGGTGCTACTGTAAATATGTAGATCTGCTTAAGCGAGGGACAATGACAACATTTTTTTAATTTAAAATGTTATATTTATATGCTAGCTTTTAACAGTAATATCGTTATATTACATGTAAGCATTATTGTCATGTTGGTAGTTAATTCACACACCTGTATGAAAACGAAAATATAGAGTCAACTAAGTATACCCCATCCCACCTCCTCAATGCACCACTCCAACCAAAAACCCCTGTCTTCTTGAAGTTGTCACCTTCAGTACTGAGAATTATAACACAGGTCCCACCGATACCGTGGAGATGCCGGGAGAGGGGACCCCCGTTACCGCGGGGACCCACGTTACCGCGGGGATGCCGGGCGATGGGAAACATGGCCCTGATAGTTTTCATAACAATGAAGGTGCAATCACAGACGGCACTTTCTACACCACTGAATATCAGTGGTCTGACTCCCTACCACCGCAATTTCAAACCATGCTTTGTTGAGGTCACCCCACATTTGCCAGATGAATTTCAATAACAACGAACGAAAAATATATGAAAAGCAAACATTGAGGGGCAATAATATACGATATGATTTTTAAACTAACAAAATTAACTATCTTACCTGATTTCCCGACGTTCTCTGCTCCCAGGACCAGTATGTTCACCTCTTCAATCTTCATCTTGTGTACTCTCTCCCAAATTTTCTCTCTGATAGTTGTGTCCAGATACATTAGATTCTCTGTCCCTTAATCCGACGACAGTAAACAACTAATTAAGCAGAATGAATAATGGAATACCTCGAATCTCCAAACAATAGATTTCAAAATCAGATAAATAACAAATTGCGACGGAGCTCTGACTTACAGCGGTGTTGCTCGAACGGTACTTCACAAACTTTTGATCTTTTCTTTTCGAAGGGACTCCTTTTATATACTCAGCGATGTGTGCCTGTCAAACTTGCGCAAGATCCCTTGTGCAGTCGCTCCTATGTGTCAGTTTGCCCTTTCGTATACAAGAAATGCATCAGTTCCAGGAAACAGGCTCAATTAATAATATATCTGAACCCCCGTGCAGTCGTCACTACCTGAACCCAGCAACAAAACAAAACACGCCATCTGTTACCGACACCAACCCCCTTGAGAATCGATGTATTTAGCGATCCTCCAATAGGAACGCAAGATCTACCTTGCAACGGAAGAATGCATTATAAAATAGGGGTAACCGAGTATATTGACAGCGCTGTTATCGAAGTGTATATATACGTGGTACGCTCTTCGTGCAGAAGGAGATAGCAAAGTTCTTGCATTTGATGTGTCCCAGCGGGATTATGTTTATGCAAAATCGATCATGATCCAGGCGGAACGGGAACGAATGAAGCAAAATTGTAATGGTTGCCGAGGAGAAAAATACAAATTATTCCTCGGTGTTCATTGCACGCACCTCATGAAAAAAAAAAATGAATAAGCTGCGAAATTACTCTCTTACTTGTAATTTTCTATCTGCATATACCTCATGACGCATATCTAAAGCAGAAGATGAATAGGAACGCCTAACAAAATCCGGATTTCTGGATAATAGTTATATTTTACACGGGTTTCTTTGACACTGTGTTGTGAGTTATTACGATTTTTGATGTGTTGTAATCGAGTCAGGTACTTCTATCAGTGTACCAAGTACTTTCCGAGTACATAAGGTAACGTTGTCTCATTACCTTTTGATGACCCGAGTACCCGAGTCCGAGTAGAGATTTTAGCATCCGAGTACCGGATACGAGTGCGTTTGCATTCGAGTACTTCGATGTGATCAATATTCATGAACCTTATTCTTATACCTCATACCGCATGTTTCTTGGAGGAATGATGTAAATTGAATTTAACGACATTGCTTTATGCAAAGAATGTCAACGAGAAAGATGTTTATATAAACGTAACTTTCTTCCTTGCTTGCAGTTTAACAGAACTGTTCACTCCAATGTATGTATTCTCTTATACTGCATTATGGGTATGTTGTTGTGAGACAGATCAACTCGCCCCACGCAGTGACGCTTCACTGTCTACACATTATGCTAACAAATCTGACAAACTCGTCCCACGCAACGTTGCCGTTATATGGATGCATAATACGTCTCTGAGACACTGACAAACTCGCCCTAATATCCAACCAACGCAGTAACACATGTGCTGACGCAGGGGTTCAGCGTCATATAGAAGAGATGTGAGGTGGGAGGATGGGGGAGGAGGGGGGGGGGGGCGGTGGACCTTATACCTGTACCGTGTTGGGATATTATTGAATTACGCTGCGCAAATTGCAAAGACAATAGTTTAGCCTGGGCATAGTCTATATCGATACGCTATTGTACTAGTCTGCATAACAGTGAGTCGTATAACACCCAATTGATTTTCTCATGTCATCGTTTGCCATATTCCAATAAATCCAATCAACAGTGACGTAATCGCGTTTCCTAATCATGGAGCACGATGAATTAAGAATGAAGGTTACGTAATATAGTCCTATTCGGTATTCTAGACTCTCGAGCAGTCGTTTCCTTCAATCAGCCTCAGTTGTCATGCTTCTAATTAGGCCAAATACAATAATCAACGTCCAGAGTGGTGTCCAATCATTATTGACTGAGGCATGCGATATTTATATAGGATATATGATAAAGCAGCAACTGACGGCGTTCCATGAACGACATCTGTATATACTTGTAATACGGTACCCTATTAAAGGTAGATTAAACGCGTATTTAGGTATAGAGACGTGTGAAACATATACGTACTAGTTTCCTTTACTAGGTAACAACTTCCTGCATCTGGAGCGACATAGCAAACGGAAAATATTAATTATAAATGATTAAATGTAAAAACTCTAAAGCCGAGCGATAAATAGTCCTGCTTATTAATTGACGTCTGGAAGGTGGTTCACATATATGTTAAGCCGCCACATATTCATGTGGGAGAAACCGAATGGCTTATTATCACTTACACTTATCAGCCACTTCCATCGTCAATCTGGAGGAAACTGATGTCGAGACGATTATTCCTTAAAATTCCAAAGCAGTTATTAGCACAACCATACGTGTAGACTATACAGGCTTTATTTATAGTTTAGATATGACTCACAATGCACTGGTTGGCCTCTAAACATTGACATTTTCCTGCTGGGGTGGGGGGGGGGGTAGACGGACAAACCCTCTACATGGGAGTCACATTCAACGGCCGTACATGTAGCCACACCCTTAATATGTATAATTTTGGATCCGACTACAGCCAGCCCGTAAAGGTTCATGACCTTTCCTAACTCAGTCGGGGGAAATTTACAATTTGTCCCACCCCATACCCCTCCCCCTATCTTTAAAATCATGTGCACGCCACTGTGCTATACCAACACATTAAGTCAAAGTCAAATAAACCTGCTTGTACGCAACAATTGCCACTTGTTGCATCATGTCCAATTTGGAAAGTTCGGGGGAATTTATTGATTACACGAGGTACTAAATAAAAAGCACTTACATCATACGTATACTGTGAGGTATAGTGATACACAGTCAAGGGGCATTTGTCGTATCACATGCATTTATATAGTAATATATATGTCACTAGAACCACGACGTCACAGTCTGACATTTTTCCTTATCTCCTTCATATCAAAACCACAAATCCATTCTGTCAATACAACATACTCCCGATTTCCTAGACTTTTGTATTAACCAAAGTTGAATTATAGGAACTCTTGCTTTGCTCCTCCTGACATAACAAAATCCCCTCCATTATCGAAATTCTAAGAATCTTGGAAGCGAGTACTTGTCATTGGTAAGGCGACATCAACTATACTTAGAAGCGTACATTTCTCTGCTCGCCGAATGTCCGGACTGGTAATTTAATTAACGAGCTCTGTGATGTTTCTCATCCTCCCTCTTAACTCTTTGAAATCGATCGAAGATGGAGAGAAAGGTGGAGAGAGGTGGAGAGAGAGAGAGGGGAAGAAAGCTAAATGATGTCTTTATACGTACGTACTCTAAGAAAAAGAGGAGATTTATTGGTTTAGTTCGACATGTTGATGTGTTTAAACTTTGTTCACTGCTCAGTTAAACACGAATTCATAATCATCTATGAGCCTACAGCAAATACTTCATGCACATTCTGTAAGTAAATATGTAAAAATTAATTGATTGATCGATTTACGTATCTAGTATGGTACATCATTTCTCGGTAGAATGTATTTACGTAACCCATATACAATTATATAGGCTACGAATCATATAAAGTTGCTTATAATAACATGTATTTGATGACCTTTACTGATGTTTTTAAATGATTTTCAGTGACAGATTGTGTAAAATTTATCTTAAAGAAGAGGATTTGAAGCAATA
Source organism: Apostichopus japonicus (assembly GCF_037975245.1). NCBI lineage: Eukaryota > Metazoa > Echinodermata > Holothuroidea > Aspidochirotida > Stichopodidae > Apostichopus > Apostichopus japonicus. The sequence continues at coordinate 706,660 of NC_092561.1, forward strand.
AGGCTTAGCAATCGGGAGGTTCGGTTTTTTTCGATCACCGAACGGGTCATTGGTGGCCGGGTTTTTCATCCCAAGAACGATCTATGGTTTTCCCATATGAAATGACTTTCTAAATTGAAAACTGAGAAAAAAACAAATTTGGGTTAAAATGTTGAATTGGAAGCCACCCGACGTGAAAGTTGTGATCCATAAGCCTGGCTTCTCCCACATTTGTGGTCGCTTAGGCGTCGTAAAAAATCATCATCATCATCATCATCATCATCATCATCATCATCATCATCATCATCATCATCATCATCATCATCATCATCATCATCATCATCATCATCATCATCATCATCATCATCATCATCATCATCATCATCATCATCATCATCATCATCATCATCATCATCATCATCATCATCATCATCATCATCATCATCGTCATCATCGTCATCATCGTCATCATCGTCATCATCGTCATCATCGTCATCATCGTCATCATCGTCATCATCGTCATCATCGTCGTCATCGTCATCATCGTCGTCATCATCATCATCATCATCATCATCATCATCATCGTCATCATCATCATCATCATCATCACCATCATCATCATCATTATCATTAGTATTATTTTTATTATTATTTTTAGTTTTATAGAAAACCTCAAACTGTTAGTTGAAACGTGCAACCGCCGTCGCCGATCTTGTCACTAACTCCTTACATTGTTTAATGTTCGTCACAGAATTGTCATATACAGAATGCCATTATGTTGTTCTTTTAATCTAACCCTCCAAAAAAAAACCTTGCTCGAATATTTTACCCGGCACTTGGTACGTAATACAAGGAAGATTTTAAATTTAAGAATATGACATAATAGTCTAATTTCGTATTTTAAGTCATCGGTTAAGTAAATACTTGGATGGAATAATCCCGAGGGCAAAAATTCGTCAACATTTAATCATCAAAATTACAAAAGAAAAAAAGACGGGCAAAAAACTAGCATTATTACTTTGAAACGAAAACCAAGGTTTGGTAGTGTTTTTGGCATCACGATGAGATTACATCTTGGAAATATTATCAATCATACCGAGATGATGCACACTATCTCAGTAAAAAATAAATCGAAATTGGATCCTATCTGCGATCACGTGACGGAATATATGAATAAATATTCTCTCAATTATATTGATTCCGTCCCGGCTACAGGGCTTCCCCGGTTTGACGGATATGGTCGTGTTGAGCTGCTTAATGGTCAAGGCTTTCCTTCTTGTTTACGGGGGTGAAAGTCCGGTCATGGCCATCTTCATTTAGCCGTATCCCCCTCCATATACAGAATGGTTTAAGTTATGATCATACAGTGCCTGGAATGATTTTACTTCGCGGAATATAACTTTACCGTGTCAAGAAGGGAACTATGCATAGTATACAGAAAACTTCCAGGAATTCGATTGTTGTGTACCCGAGCTTGTTTCCTCAATGAAGAGATTCTTCATCCTAGTCATCTTGCAACAGGGTTCAGTGCTCCATCATGGCTACTTCAAACCTTCCCCTATCTGCGAAGCTTTCCCAAAGGTCGGCAGCTTCGTCAGCCTGGTCATCATGGAACAGGGTTCAGCGCTTCATGCATGGCTATTTCAAAACTTCCGTAGGGTCGGCAGCTATAGATGTCGCAGGCTGACTATGTATCGCACACATAGTACTGCTCTCATCTGCTCACAACCAGAAGAGCGCCATACAAATAACATCACTGCGCACTGTGTTTATAAGATGAGGGCGATGAAAGACAAATACTTAGCCAAGTGCACTTACTTATTTACAGCTCTTAATGAACTTGTAATTCATGTTTTATATATCCACGTCCACTCTCATCAATATATGATAACATTTTCGTAAAGAAACTGCAAAAGAACCTATTTTAAGTTAGCCTTATAATGGGGGGCAATACATTACGACTTGCATCTTTTCTATGCTGAGAGCCTGACGTTTGTTACGGTACATATTGAAATGATTCAAAAATTGAACCAATCGGCAACTGTATACCTAAGTGATATACAGAGATGGTTGTTATGAACACCGCCCTCACTCTCTGTCATTTCTGTATATATGATATATTGGCGGTAACAAAGCTACTTTACAAGAAAAGTCACCCAAGATAGAGCATGCGCACGAAAACCAAAAGATTTAAGAGATCCACTCTCAAATCCAGTGCCCGAGAGACTGTGACGTCAATCCATCGGAAAGGGAACAGATGCTGCACATGATCTTAGCCAACAGTGGGGTACTTTACTAAGGAATGTCACCCAAGGAAGAACCTGGGCACGAAAAACCAAACAACTGAACGACTGATCCGCTCTCAACCCCGGTCCCCTTGCATCGAGACTGTGACTGTGTGATCATCGTCAGGTATGTATCAATATTCCCTAGAAGGGGTGGACATAATGATGCACAAATGATCTTAGCCAAAATGCCGCGAAAAGTGGAAGGTAATAAAACTTGCCAGTTATTAAAAGCCTTTACCATTACCTAGTACAACTAAAAAAATATTACATTATTTACAATATACAAAATAATTGACAACTTTAATTTCGTCCCGGTTCTTGTATGTAAATTGGTTTGGCGCATATTCTACATGATCTGCAGGCATGAAATGCTTTGTATCGATTTGCGATCGTCTCTGGCTGCTGCGTAAGTTCAGGATAATTTGCAAGAAAAATATGTTGCCATTGATTTGACTACGAGCATATAACAACAAGTTTGTTATATAATTACCATTTTGACAGAATTGCTTGCTTGCAAAATTTTAAAGAGTAAAAAAACAAAAATTATCTAGGTGAATATTAGATAGAGAAAAGAACACAGTTGATAACATTCTATCACTGTCGTTAAAGCTGTTATCAATTTGGAAGATATATAAAGCTGATGAACCAGGATAAAATTGAATCTAGATAGAGAAAATTGTTGCAAAAGTATCAACACAACTCAATCAACCGGGGAAATAAAAAAATCTTCAGTGATTGCGTTTAAGAATTTCAAAGTGAAATTTGATTTCTAAAATTTCACATAATTTATAGATCTATAAATATACAGGTTTTCTCAGAAAGATTTAAAATCGATAATCACAATGTGACAGCCACTGAGTAACATAAGTAACATTTAAGTCGTCCCGACGGTATATATATATATATATATATATATATATATATATATATATATATATATATATATATATATATATATATAGCCTAGGCCTTTTTGTTTTACATAATTTGGGGAATACAAGTTTGGCAGTTCTGAGAGTCACTACGTGCTGCGGCAATTATTGAGTTGAGACTCATTGATGTAAATATGAATTTATCGTGAAATAACAGGCTTCTTCCTGCATCTTTAGAATTACGATGAAATTTGCAACCAAGACACGACAAGGGGACGGGTGACAGGTGACACCTAGAGTGTTTCCAAGGCCATTTTAAAGCAGGTTACTCTTACCCCCCCCCCTTGTAACAACTCTATAAGGGATTTGAAAATTTTCCACATAACGTCAAGTGATACATTAGAGCTAACACACAATTCTGAGAAGAGTGGCAAAAAAAACGCATAACAATACAGATGAGACGTATTATGATTGGCTACGCATTTGATTAAAAGTCACTGCGGGCATAGGTGGGATCACCGGGTGACAAGTGGGGGGGAGGGGGAGGGGGAGGGGAAGGTACTTGATCCCCATTTTTTACTAGACCTTGAGTTGGCTCTTTTGTCCAATTCTTTGAGTAATTTGGTTGGTTATGTCACAACAATACTGTCAACTCTGCGATATTTATATACATATTCATAACGTCATTACACAAACTATATTAAATAAGATCGACTCATTATGACGTTTCTGAGTGAAATGAAGGTGTTAAAAGCTTTAAAAGACACAATTTGAGCATATACCTGAAATGGATTAAAACTCATGAAATATGTAGGGTAACACTGCTTGACTGCAATACGTTTAGGTTGCCTGTTGTATTGTTGTTAGCAATATTTGAAAAAGCGCTAATTACGAAGGTGCGCCAATTATGAAGCCTTCACTACACTACAGCTTACATTTCACGTGCGTCTTACCAACAACTCCCTGGTCTTTACTCGTCAATTCTCGTACGGAGAGAGATTACTGCTCTTAACGTATGAAAATCTGACGAATTTTCATAAGCTACGGTAGCCTTTAAAGTCCACGATGTTGCGTAAAATCCTTTCTCGCTAGCTGTACGGTAAGTGACGTGATTTCAAAAGGACCAATAGCCTGGTCTGGGCTTAGTAAAATATCACACCTTGTTTTGAAGATATTGTGTCACCTGAGTGAAGTGTCTTATTGACAACCAGTACTTCTTTTATCAGTTTAAATTAATAAACAAGGAGACATCGGTTTCCTACTGCCCTTTTTACATCATGAAGTTTGACATAGAACAGTATATGTTACTTAGAACTATTGACTGAACTCATTTCTATGGAAGTGTTTGTCATGTCACCGTTTTAAACAATGTTATAACATAAAGAACCGAAAATGACATCAAAACAGGTTGAGCTAAATTTACTAAAAATTAGTAAATAAAAGTCAATTTTGGTCGAAATCGATAAAGGGCAAAATAGTATACCGTACATAACAATCATATCAAATTTTCAAAGTGTGACGTCATCTTCTGTACGGCTTTACATCCCCACCGTAAAGCTACAAACGGTAACAACAAATTTCATATACCTATAGTGGTACAATAGAGCACTTTGAAGTATCCGTTGTTTTTGTTTTGTCCATTAACGCATAACGTCCGCAAACGTCACGCATTATAATTGCGTAACTTGAACGCGAGAATTAAATTTGTTTGCATCAACCGCAACAGATGACTAAACTCCCGAGAATAATCTCTACTATTCAAACAACACCCTTAGCTGCAGCAGGTATATATCTTATCTTATGGGCTATGAGGTATTCAACTTGTTCACATCAGGTCCTCCTCACACTCTGTGTGATATAACACTAAAACCCAGTACTATAGTCTTGGCCAAGTCGTTTGTAATACTCTTTTTCTCGCGTGAAAACTGTACATGCCTCAGAGTCCATTTCTGCCTACCAAGAATGTGCTTGCCCACTGTATTTTACATGCCCGAGGATCCGTCCGAAACAAACCAGTATCAATCGCCGCTGGCGTTCTCTGGCAGCACAGCAAATAGGCTACGGGGAAATATCTTTGTGAAAAGGAAGGTACACTAGGCTGTTCATCAAGACTAAAACCCTAAATGACCATTACACCCGCTATTCCACACGATCGTGATGATGATGATGCACGTTAAAGATCCCGAAGCCCATGCAACCACATGTTACCAAGTTTTAACGGCTAGAGTAGAATTTAAGTAATTCTGACAGAAACGATTAAATTTGGAGGTTTCTGCCGACAATGTTGCTTCAATTACAAACATTTACATGTACAAAAAAAATGAAGGTAGAAACTGAGTGGGAAAATATTAGACAATGAAAAAGAGCAAAGACATTTTTGGCTGGAACGGGATTCGAAATAATGACCTCTGGAACTGGATTCGAACTAATGACCTCTGGAACTGGATTCGAACCAATGACCTCTGGAACAGGATTCGAACCAACGACCTCTGGAACGGGATTCGAACCAACGACCTCTGGAACGGGATTCGAACCAATGACCTCTGGAACAGGATTCGAACTAATGACCTCTGGAACGGGATTCGAACCAATGACCTCTGGAACTGGATTCGAACTAATGACCTCTGGAACGGGATTCGAACCAATGACCTCTGGAACAGGATTCGAACTAATGACCTCTGGAACGAGATTCGAACTAATGACCAATGGATTACGAGCCTTTTCCTACTTACTTATTCGATATTACATAGCAATATTTTACCTTTTCTTTATATCATCATCTAAACCCTGCGGAATGCCTGTAAATACCCTACTGTTTCTATGATAAACGATAGTTCATATCTTTATCTTTCACATGATAAGACACTCATTTCCAGGCTTATTGCACATTTTGGCTATAGTACGTACGTGTAAATTAAACCCTCTTTCCAGAAAGTTAAACTAACAGGCCATTAGACCTACATAATGTAAGATCTGAACGAATATTAAAGAAATTTCAACCGTTTAGCTTTTAAAAAGCAGATGGAAAACAGCGATTTTTTTTAGCCTTCGCTGGGAAGAATTAAAACGACAGCGAGACTATAGTCTTTAAAACCAGAATTTGGCATTCCAAAGAAGATGGAGGGGGAAAATCAATTAATAGAACCGGTGATGCAAGTATTTAACTCATTTTCCCAGTGTTGTACTTTCAGACTTGAAAAGCGAGTACCACAACATAAATAAGACTCAATAGTAGAAAATATAGAATTTATCTTGTTTCCCTGATGAGTACCAGGCTCTTAACTCGAGTACCATTATGTAAGTTTGGACCAGTAGCTATACTATTTACGATGTAGGCTCTACACTATACTAATAACAACCTGCACAGATACAGGACGATGGAGTACTGCGAGTACACACGGCACTACTGTGTTAAAAGACGAGTACATGCATAGGGACTCACTACAACTTGTACTGAATATGTTCATCTTCTTTACTATTCCGTATAACGATGGGTATCGCGGCGTTCCTTACGCCACTAATGAAGGCAGGCCGATGCATGATGGGAAGTTTCGGGTTATAGGAGACGAGACCTGTTCGGGTTGTATAACCAATTAGCATTTAAGTTACGCACCATTGTCTGTCTTAAGCATACATACAGAGGTAAGTTTCAAGTATCAAATTTTACGTTGAATACTTCGAAATCCTGGGAATTAAGAGTTCCTTTCTTTCTTTTCTTCTCTCTCCACCTAGCGCGATGGTCCTTTTGGTGTTTTTTCGCCATAGAGAGCATCTCATACGCTTGTAACTTTTTGGTCCTTTTGATGCTTTCGCACATAATGGTTTGGTCGTTGCCGATGCACATTCAAAATGCATGTATTTTCTACTTCGTTTGTACTTCTTTCACGCATATTCGGCAAAAGTTATCGTTTCCAACAATTCCGGCTAACAATCAAAGGAAAACATCGTCCATTTTTTTCATCCAACTGTTTTAAAAACAAAAACTTTACGTATATTTTCTATACGTAAATTTCATATTTTACACAGTTTTAACAGTTTCCCTATTTTATAACTCTTCGTATCTGTTTATTATTTAGTTCCTTTGACATCTTTCATAACGTACTACATTATTTCGTAAAATATCTCCCTTTTCTCAACAAAACTTTCACAACGAGGTAAGCCTTTCCGGCTGACACTAAATGTATTTTTAGTTCTTATGTGCACCCACAGCAATAGAACTTACGATAAGAAATAACAACAACAATAACAAACATCAGCTGGTGTGCATTCAACATCACGTTTCTTACCGTCGATCTCGAAGTCTTAAAATGTGACACTACGTACTGTAACCGTCTCAAGATCATAAAATTATAGCCAAAACAAGTGATCACTGACAATTGAATTGGGTGAAATTGTACATAAAACATATGTCTAAGTTGCGTAGACCTAGCTGTGTGTACAAGAAGTCCCAAACTCCAACTAACGTGTAGGCCTAGCCTAACTAACTTACAAGTTACGGTGTTAATAAGGTTACAAAACTTGCGGTAGCTTAGGCCTATAATAACTAGGCTGTATAACCCTTAAATTAAATACTTATATTATTATTAGTGAAGGTAAAGAGTAAATGACTAAAACATTCTGTAGTTAGCCGTGACTTTGTTTACATTACAAGAGAAGGTTGTTAGTGTGACACCCCTTCTCAAATTTATGATGCAACACTACAGTAGTACTAGTACTAGAAGGATGGTCATAGTGAACTAAAATCAACAATTAGAATTGTGGTTGGCTAGGAATTTCATATGTTTTCTTCATGTTTAATATAATATTTAATCTTTACAGAAGGGCTGAAGTAAGCAATACATACAAAAGATGATTGGTATGTTCATTGCCGTGATAAGTGTAGCAATAATTCGTACTGAGAACAAATTTGTAGGAACATCAAATCAGGCAATACCATACCTGCATTTTCTATCGGCTTTTGTTTCTCCTTTCATATATATGTTTCATCATAAAGGAAGCATGATAATGGCAAAATGATTCAACCAGCAGTCTGCACAATGCCCACTGTGTTGTTAACTTAAGATACTATTGAATCAAACAGTCAAGAACTCAATGATGTTTTCCACTTTGGCTAAAAGATACAAAATTGTGGAGTGACTAATTGGCTGTGGTTTCTCTACATGTGTGTTTTATACCTCAACTGCTGGCTCTACCCTCTGTAACAAATTTCAAACAGTTACTGTATAGTTTACTTGCCGCAAGTGATATACACATCACTGTGTAAAATATGTGGAAAGCTTGCCACCTACCGTATAACCAGCATTGTTCTGCATCATTCAAAATAGTCATATATAGATTTAGTCATATATATGTTAAATTTTACAAGCATTGTCAGCAAAGTGTTTTAAACCAGTTGCAGGATGCAGTAATAGATGGTCTTGCTTTGTTTCTCCAGTAAATCCGGTGAGAAAGGGCAGATAGCCTGGTGGCCCGCTTGAAGCAAAACCATTTAAAAAAAACTATCAAATGTTTACTCCTTTAAAGCAAACGAGCAGTTTCACAGTGATGTAGCCAGGGGGCAGGTGGGTGGGGGAGCAATCTCTCCACTCCCCTGTGAGTACCCCTAAAAGTAAAATTCAACTAAAAGCAGGGGAAATCATTAAAGCTCCTTTTCACGTTGGATGATACTAAGTGACCCTTCTCACTCTTCCCCCTGAAAATTTGTCTGCTACTGTACGTAATACAAAACTCTTATAATAGTCTTTTTTTCTCGCCATGTGGGAGACATTTTGGGCAAACATTTTTTTGTACATCATGGAGCTCCGATAAGCGTTATAATGCTCCCTTTGTGATAAATGCCCTTTTAGAATTCTGTTCCTCTCCCACCACATTTCCATTTCTGGCTAAGTCCCTGTTCACAGCTAATATTCTAGACCCATTTGTTCTGCCATTTTTGGTTAGGATGTTTTGGTCCCAAATCCTTTCGAGCCAACTTTTTTTCTGGACTCAACTTTGGATAATTCCATTTCTGTTGTGTTAGCATTTACTTGATCATTGGAGTTACTCATATGTAACATGACCAAAGGCATATTTAAAAGAGTTGATACGAAGTTGGTATGATGATAACATTGGGTGATGACATATGCAACACACTTATTTTACTTAAAACAAGGAACTATAGTGCCCATTGAAATGCATGAGACATATGGTTGCCGGACAACTACCCCCCGTACATATACCACCCATACTCATACCCCCAGGACAAGTACCCCCCTGACAATCAGCCCCAGACAAAACCTCCGAAAAGGAATACCTCTGGGAACAACTACCCCTGGACATACACCCCAAGGACAAATACCCCCAGGATAAGTACCCCCAGACAATTTCCCCGGACAAGTACCCCCATGACAATTACCGCTGAGAACAATAACCCCACCCTCCGGCAATTACCTCCGGGAAAACTCCATCCACATGAATACACCGGCACAGATGCCACACCCATGTTGCTACCCGAACTAAACCAGAATGTGCCCCCCCCCCTCTCCCCGTGAACCAAGCAGACCTTTAGCTGGTGAACCCCGTAGTATGAAAGCCCATTAGGGCCATGAAAGATAATTTTCTTAATCTGACATATCAGATTATTATTCTGATATATCAGATTGTTATTCTTTTTCTTTCATAGCCCTAATAGCCATGCCTCACCCCCTCCCCCTCCTGCGTCTAAAGGGCCAGTGCACACAACGACCCGAGGGGGTATTCGTCCGAGGAGGTAGTTGTCCGGGTGGGTAGTTGTCCAGGGTTTTGTTTTCCTCAGGGGTAATTGTCCGGGTGGGAGTTTTCCTGTGGGTTATTGGCTTGGGTGGGGGGGGGGGTAATCGTCCGGGGGTATCTGTCTGAGGGTTATTTTTCCGGTCACGAGATATAGGGCTTTGTGTTCCCTTCATATTGGGTATCTGACTAACTTCTCACACCTCGTCTGCACATTTTGTGATTGGTATGGGGGAGGGGTCTAAGGGGAGGGAGTCTCGATTGCTAGCTTAGCTTCATAACATGCTGTTCGTTCAACAACTTATGACGAATCATAGAAAGGATGAGAAGGCACATCGTCGTTGTACATACGGTTCGTGACACTCATTCGAGTGCGGTCAGGTAGGCTATACGTATTTTATTACGCAGTGGCAAACTGTAGGCTTGTAATAGGCTATAGGCTAAATTTAGCAAATTGCATTTGCCAAACTAAAGTAAATTGCTGAATCGGTAGGCCAGAATGTTAGTACGATAGTAATCGAGTGAACGAGCTGACGAGTTTTCAAGATAAAAAAGCACTGACAAAATACCATGACAAAAAAAAAAAAACCGTCTTAAAATATTTTTTGGACTCTGAAAGGGGGGGGGGGGGCAGTTTCTCCCACTGCTCCCCTGGCTACGTCCCTGAAAACAACACTACACAAAGTTAAGGGATACGCGACGTTACCTTACAACCGTATGTCAAACTCCTTCCCATATCAGTGGTATAACCCCCCCCCCCCCCCAACCAAATAAAAAAATCCTTACCCCCTATTTGCCCATCTTGCCAAGGCTGTTGTCACTGCATATGTGAGGGGGGGGGGGGTATAATATGAAACGTTAGGATGATATAAATCCGCATCTCCGTTGAGGCATCAAATACATAATAAATCAGCTTTATCGTCAATTGGAAACGATAGTATACAGCATGACATCATGATTGCACAAAGCATCAAAACGACCAGTGTCGTTGCGCAATAGAATGGTCCGTTTGATTCATGGCTTAATAAATCCGGATTTTCTCGTAAAAAATCGGCGATAGACTAAAAAGAGAATCTCATATGCCTATCTTTACTATTCGCTGAATTTATTCCTTCAAATTCCACTCTAAACCTCATAAAATGTGTGCCTGAAAGATCCTCCAAGGAACGTATAATGCAGGTGCGTCTTGGTCGGTAGCAAAGACTCAATTTTGATGCATGTAAGGGTGTTATCATATTTCATAAAACTTTTTATACCATTGTGTAATTGTGTTAAATTTGGTACTGTCAGAAAGACCATTTTCTAATTCACGATATTTCCAAATCTTATACATTTACAATGAAGTATGTGCTCGTGACGTCAATTTTTGGAATGATAGTTTACTCAAATTTGGAAGTGTTCTGAGTGGTCCTTTTGATGCTTTTGTCAATTTAGCTCCATAAAAGCCCTTTTATTAATTTTAAACGGAATAAAATGGTAAATGACAAACATATACAGTAACCGGGACGTTCTTCTACATCACTGACCAGATCCGATGTCAAAATTCGGTATTTCATGGTAAATATGGCACTAACCCTAACCCTAGGGTTAACCCTAGGGTTAAACAAAAATGTGTCAGAAATTATGTACAAACTGATGAATCGACGGGTTTTTTTTAGGGGCGGTTCCTTAATGAACAGTTGATATTATCTGAACATTTGGTCCGCCAATTATCTAAATGAAGAAAATTATAAGGAATTTTGCTATTTTTTAGCGACAGAAGTAGCGCTATCGCGCAATGGTCAAAGTTACAACTTTAGAGGGCGTCCCTGATGGTCCGTTTGGTGATTTTTCCTAGAATTCTCGCTAGGCTCGTCCACGGTATAAAAGTAGACAAATAAAGACATGATCCGAGTCATGAACAAGGCTTAACAGATAACCAAATCTAATTGGGGGCACTTAAAATGTTTCTTATTATTAATATGGACTTAACTACGTATCGCTGGTTGTAAAAGATAAGGAAGGCCGAATTTGCGTAGTAATTATTTGAAATTAAATGCCCAGTCGCTTCATGCAAATTACTTGGTCCTTTAGGTGATGAGTATATCGTACGTTTTCGCTACACGCCGTAATTGGTCAATTTAAACTAACATGAAAACTTTTAAACAGATTGATACCATTCCGCTCGTATATAGGCACACAATGTAAAAAAAATCGTGAAGGTGTGTCTAGATTTGGATTATTGTTTACAGAGGGACTGGATTTTGCTCAGTTAAGATTATTTCTTGGACTCATCAAGCTACCAAAAAAATCTCATCAAAAACATTTCAAATTGGCAGAGTATCTAGCATGACCTCATTTTCATATCTGCATATGTAAAGTACTCAATTCAGTGGTGGAGCTATTGAAGGGGGTAATTAACTCTGCCCACCCTTTCCCCCAACCAAATCTGATACCCCAACTATATAAAGCTAGGCTAATCATTTGCATTAGAAAAAAATCAACACAAATCATTTATATGAAAAGGCCTTTTGACAAGTAAAAACTCATCGAAGAGGAACAACAACCCCTCCCCCAGGGACGTAGCCAAGGCATTATGATTTGGGTGGGGGTGTAGTGGCTGAAAATCCAACTGGATGGGTTTAGAAGCCAGAAAATTCCGACTGCTGCCTTGTACCCCACCCCCCCCCCCACCCCTCCGCGCTACTCGTCAACGATACAGTCAGTGTCAGTCAGACACCCCATCTTTCGCGACTGCACTTTGGTTCCGAACATTTTCGATATATATGTACCCACTGGCACTCATTTCACAAATTTATTAGCCCCCCCCCCCACCCAAAAATTCGGGCAATATGCTGATAATTTTTCGGGCACCTACTGAAAGAAAAATCATTTGCAATGTATTTGCAATGGTTAAACTTATATTATTATTATAATTAATATTGTAACGACTTCCCCAATACTAACCAATATGCAACACGGAAAATCATTGTATGTTATTGGCATGCGATGTAATAACCGATGTATGCCTATATGATATGCACATTAACATGTTGAACGCGCGCGAAAAAAATTGTTTATATTTATCGGACAAGTCGTTACAGCCCCCCCCCCCCCCCCAAATCAAGTTGGGCTCCTACGCCTATGACGGTAGTTCTATTAGGCATTTTGCAGAGTATTAAAAATCATACGCAGTTTTGTATGGTAGAGTATAAGGATCGCGAGATACAATTTGTGGCAAGGAAAGCGTGGTTAATTTGACTGATTAAAGGTCAATTTTGACCGAGATTTTTCAATTTTTAGGTCATTCACAATCACAGGAATATATGAAAAGGCCTAGATAAACTAAAGTGCGACAGTCGGAAATTCCGATTTTCCAACTATCGTCAGTTTTACCAAGTTTTTTTGGGGGGGGGGGTGAGACCCCCCTCTAGCGAAGTCCATGCCTCCCCCATATCATAATTATATATTTGCCCTGAAAATATACCTTGCCGTAGTTGGGCACCACCCCTATCTTGTTCTGGGTGAGAGTTAAGTGTTGCATATGTACCACAGTACATGTTGGTATTGATGCAAAGCATCTATTGGTGGGGTGATACACCAGGGGAGGATCCAGGGGGGTGGGGGTTTAAACCTCCCTTGAGTTTTCTGAATTTAAAAAAACACCTTCATTTGTACGCAGTGCCCTCCTATTTCACAGGATCCACACAGAGCCTGTATAGATCTACTCAGGATCGAGTTGAAGATTGTAATTTGAGTAATTTTACCCAGGGACACACCCTCCACTTAGACCTTTCCCCTACCATTCCAGTCATTTCAATTTAGCTGAGAGTGAACACGAAAACTCCACTTAAAGTGTTTCAAGGAATCGGTGGGGCCAGAGATCCTTTTCATGTGCAGCCTCAAAATTGAGGAATTACTTACCTCAATCAGTAAGACTTGTCAACAGCCTTGGAACCTTCAAGATATATCTAAAAACTTACCTGTTCCAAATTCCATATATGTAATCTTTTTTTCTGCAAAGCACCATGAGCTACTTCGGGCGGATACCGGCGCTATACAAAGTGTCCATTATTATTATTAAATATTTTAGGGTTCTGTTGCCCAGTGTCCTTGCAATTATGACTGTCAGGGTCTCTGCAGAGGCACTGATGCTCCCATTTTGGCTGCTATTGGGTTGCCATTTTGTAAAATTTCCTAGCGCTCCACGCCAACCAATGGTGGCGCTTCGCTTTATAGTTACTACTGTCATTTTAATTTTGCTGAGTGTACATGCACGGAAACCCGACTTATCTACATGGCTAGGTGGTTTTATTTCTGCTGGTGTTATAAGCTGGCCTGCCTTTTTGCAAAATAGTTCCCGGCAACAAATGGTGGGGTCCTGCTTTGATGTGCAACTGTCTGCAACATCATAACCTATTGTTTTCTACTGCCCACTCCTGCACAGATGCTAGGCATCGTTTAGCAAGTACACCAGTTTTATTACCCCCCCCCCCCACAAAGTCGTGGATCCCTTTAGGGCCCACCCAGACACACCCACACTCAGTTGAAAAAAATCTATTCAGTTGGTAGTTTGGAGTTTCTTCACCCCTAATCATCTGATCCTAGCTACGTCCCTGATTGGTTGTCCACAGATGATTGTGCAATATTTATGGGTAGGTTTTGAAGTAAATTTAACAAGAAATGTGAATTTTAATATTCTGAACATATAATGGGCTTAAAACCTTGAAAAGTGGAACTGATGGGTATTGTAGGCCGCGACGTAGAAAAACCTACAAAAGCAATGATCCACGGGATGATGCGATGAGGTCGAACATGATGTAGGACAGGTGACAATCTTCAAAAAGGTTATGGATGAAAACAAATATTGAGAAATACTTGGTTCTCAGGCCAAAGTGTACATCGGGTTGGTCATTCTCATGCTCTGGAAGTGCCATTTCCGGTGATCTGGGGGGTATCAAAACCCAAAAATTTCTTGTACGCTCCGCACCAACCGAAGGTGGCGCTCCGCTTAGATAGTAATTTGTGCCGGGACAACTACCCCCGGATATACACCCCAAGGCCAAAAAACTGCTAGGATAAGTACCCCTGAAACAATAACTACCCGGACAAGTACCCCCTTGAGAATTACCATCAAGGACTTTTACCCCCACCCCCCGGCAATAACCTCTGGGAAAACTCCACATGCGCAAATAGACCGGCACAGATACCTCACCCAGGTTACTACCCCAACTATACCAGAAAGCACCCAAGTACCCCCCCCCCCCCCTCAAGCCTGTGAACAAAGCGCACCTTTAGCTGATGAACCCTGTAGTACGAAAGCCCATTAGGGCCATGAAAGCAAATTTTCTTAATCTGATATATAACATTATTTTTCTGATGTAACCAAATTTCATAGTGCAATATAAAGCGCTATGCAAAAACTTACATAACAAATCATCAAGTAAAATGACTCAGACGAAAACTTAAAAATAGTAAGTCGCAATAAGCCAGAATTGTTCGGAGATTAATTATACACAATGTCACTATAACTAATAGTAAATTAATAGTTACTACCATCAGTGACTAATGCCCGACTCCCCCCCCCCCATGCTTCTTCAACTGCCGTCCCAACCTATCTTGCCCCGGGCCTCGGTCCATTGACAAACACTATCGAGGAGTTTTGGGGGCTTATATATGAAAAGGTCGAATCTTTTTAAAAAGTCAGGAAGTTAAAAGTGCCAGGGAACACGACGACCATAGTGGTGCCTGTTTAACCGGCACCCTGACCCAATTGTAAATATCCTCTCGCAGTTGCCCGAGGGACCAGGGTATATCTTTAGGCCCCCGGGAAACTAAACTCGAAAAAATACCTGCATATCTGTCACTGCATCCGTATAGTTAACGGCATGTGTCCAGAGGGATACTCGTCCGGCGGTATTTATCCGGGGGTTAATTGTCTAGGGGGTATTCGTCCGATGAGGTAGTTGTCCAGGTGTGTAGTTTTCCAGGGGGTTTTTGTCCTCGGGGGTAATTGTCTGGTGGGTATCTGTCGGGGTGGTAGTTATCCTGGGGGGATTCTCCGGGGGGTAAATGTCCGGTGGGTAATTGTCTAGGGGGTATTTGTCCGGTCAGGCTGGAACCTAGTGAGGGTGCTACAGTGAGAAGCATGGGAGCCCATATAGTTCCTCAAACTTACATTGGGCATGCAAAATTTTGTCTCTGATGTGCATATGAAGCCAGTTTTTTTCTCTAAGTACTAAATTAATTAACATTTTATTTGACGAGCTAGAGATATGACCAATACTTGATAAATACACATGGTAATCAATATCTGACTTCATGCATTAATGGCAAATTTTTCAACAGAGGTTCTCTGAAAAATTTGAACTGAATAGCTTAAACTGTTGCTCAGTTATGGAAATTCTGCTATAAATACAACAACATAGTTAAAGCTGAGAAAAACAAAGAAATATATACTTAAGCAGCACTGTGAAATTATGTGTGCAGAACAAAATGACTCCAACATAAGACTAAAGACCTTATTTCTTTCTTCTTTTCTATTTATTTCAATAATTTACAATTCAAATTCATTAATCTGTACAAATTTAAATTCATAAAAACTATTAGAATTAAATTAAATGCATCATTATTGAAATAATTAGTAAACAAAAAACAACACAGAACCCTGAGAACAGACACCCTGAGAAGTAAACAGAAATACACATTAAGATCCACATACATAATAAAACAGACAATCATTGCTCTAAATCAAAGAACCCCCTTCCCCCTACAATTGGCACATAACATAACAAAAATTACCCCTAATTAAAAGGTTTATTATCCAATTAAAGACAAAAAAACACAAATCTCTATGACTTGGAGTGTAATGCAGTTGGAAGTTTCTACGGCACATGACAGTATGGATACAGCTAATATGCCTGTATGCATACTGTCATGTGCCGTTATAGCGAATTAACAAGCAAAGAGGCAGTGAGGTAGCAGTTGGATAATACAGCTTAACTCATTGACAAATTATTGACAAAGTTATGATGGCTGACAGTGGCTACACATCTCAGTAAAGTATATTCCCTTCCTGTCTTCTCTCGCTTTAATTTTGTCCTATGTTGGTTTAACTATTAATCAACTATTCAGTAAGAGGGTACTGTAGGTAAACCCACAAAGGACAAAGAGAGAGACAAGGAATACACATCACTGGGATCTGTAAATCAAGAAGAAAAAGGAAAAAGAAAGAAAAAATCTAAACTACTGGTAGGGAGTTGATCTCCACGGCAACAAGACGGTGTATTTACAAGCCGTGTTAGTTTTAGCTTTGTACATGCAGGGACAGGGGGAAGCTTTTGTATTTACAGCAAAGCAATGTAAAGAGAAAACAGTACAATGGAAGGTACAATGACAAGACAAACACTTTAATTAAAATAGAAAAAGAAAGAAATGAAAAATCTAAACTACTGGTAGGGAGGTGATCTCCACGGCAACAAGACGGTGTATTTACAAGCCGTGTTAGTTTTAGCTTTATACATGCAGGGGACAGGGGGAAGCTTTTGTATTTACAGCAAAGCAATGTAAAGAGAAAACAGTACAATGGAAAGTACTATGACAAGACAAACTCTTCAATTAAAACAAAGATGCTATTGTATTTACAGCAACAAGTCAAATGAGAAAAAAAGGTTCAAGACCATGAGAAGACAAGGACTAGACAATACCAGGACAAAGACTAGACAATACCAGGACAAAGACTAGACAATACCAGGACAAGGACTAGACAATACCAGGACAAAGACTAGACAATACCAGGACAAAGACTAGACAATACCAGGAAAAGGACTAGACAATACCAGGACAAGGACTAGACAATACCAGGACAAAGACTAGACAATACCAGGACAAGGACTAGACAATACCAGGAAAAAGACTAAACAATACCAGGACAAGGACTAGACAATACCAGGACAAAGACTAGACAATACCAGGACAAGGACTAGACAATACCAGGATTGAACGATAACAAGATGATACCAGTTTGCACAGACAATACCAGCAGACAAGACAAGACAAGCACTGGAAAATACCAGAACAAGACCTTTGTGTTGATATTGTCCAGTCCTTGTCTTGTCCTGGTATTATCTATGCAAACTGGTATCGTCTAGTCTGGACAACAATACAAACACATATATTGCACATTCTTTAGTACTGGCACAATAGACATCCTATTTGAAAGTAGCCATTGACATTTGAAAAACATTTTGAATGAAATTTTGTACAAACTGACAATTGTAATGTAAATGTAAAGTAAATAAATCACTTAACAATGCACCATAAATCCAGTTTAAAAAAAAAGAAGGTATCGTGAACAATAGCCCATGAAGATAACTCAAGAGCTAATATAGGCTGTGCAGCACTATAAGAGAAATCAACATGGCCTAACAGTGGTTCACAGCAGCTTAGGAACTACTGACGGGTGGGGGGCCGCTGGCCCCCTCACACCAGAAACGCACATAAGCGGTGCGGTGGGAGGTGTGCACTATACATGACCTAAACTGAAAGCATCCAGAGATTCAGAACAGTTCGGGCATCCAGATGGCAGATGAACACCTCTCGGTCAAGGATTGGGTGATCAGTGCCTATAAAATACACCACCCACTCCCCATTAGTGACGGAGGCTAGACTAATAAGATATAAAATGTACAGCTGATATATGTGACAGTAGTCACAAAGGACATGAAAGTTTCTGGAACTGTACAAAAGATTTATGACAATGGCCCAATGGGCACTATGGTCCATTGATGAAAGGACTCAAATGTGTTGTATATGTCATCACCCAATATTATCATCATACCAACTTTAGCTGATACAATATGACACTGTCTCTACTGAATATGCATAGTATCACACATGGTCAGGTACCATTCAGTAATTCTTATACTTAAGTAAATGATAATACAAGAGCCCAATGGCATTATCAAAATTTGGTCCAGAAAACTGTTGGTTCACAAGATTTGGACCAAGAAAAAGTAAAAAAAGTCATAAAATCGTACAAAGTATTTTAATAAAATAACTTTTAACTTAATAAAATAACTTGATCAAATTTAATCAAATAAGACGTTTCAGGTATGTGAGGATATGACGTCACAGCTAGTCTGATTTCAGCAGTTTCTACACAATCAGATAGAACTTTAATCTACACAATCAGATAGAAACTCCTAGGCGGAAAATGAATTGGAATAATTTCTTCACTATTGGGTTCTTTTATTGTCCTCTTTCATATAAGATAAACATTGTGACACCTGAACTAATCCTATAAGTATAACTGACAGGAGTTCTGGGATTGCTTTGAATAGCTAACTCAAACCATTGCATAAATTCTACTCGAAGGGCCACTTATTGTAGATTGTTAAAATCAACAGCTACCAGTCTAGGTTGCATTTCGTTACTGTTACTCTATTGACAAATGACCTGTAATTGATCATGTTGGGTTATTTTTATACTCAAATATGATCTCAATGATATTGTCATATTTACGTTTTATATTTTATTGGTACAAAGTATCAAAACCCTCAATAAAGACCAAAGGACGACTGGTACCTAAAAATGGACAACCGGGACCTGTGATCCCTATTACCAACTTTTGCACTTATAAAGAACACATATTTCTATCGGGTCCTCTGGGACCAAGTATCTCCTGTACGGAAGCAGATATGGACCTGAGAGTTGTAGATTTGGGATCCTGGGCATCTATATTCCCATGTGACGTCATTTTGACGAAATCCATTTTTTGGGCAATTTTGGCAAAAACTGCAAGGGGTACCCCTTATGGTTTTTTAAGGTGAAAATAATTTTTGTCGCTAAGACGGGCAAGGTGTATCTTTTCTAGTTGTTCTTGACACGCTGATTACGAATCTGAAGTTTATTTTGGGACTGGGTGTTGTGTGGGGGGCGTAGGGGCCAAAAACCTAGGGAGGGGGGCACAGGTCCAGGTGGGTGTCCCCAAAAACAAACAAGGTAAGGGGCTATGCAGAGAGGAGTTGCATATTAGGGTTAGGGGAAACCATGCCTACAGTTTCAAGACATAGTTGACGCTTCACAAGCGCCCTGCAAGAGCTAGGCCCCATCATAGGGGACAAATCATGTGGACATGTGGTAAAAAGCTGACATTTAGGAGACAAGTAGCCTCGGACTTGAAATTGGCAGTGCACCCACCTACGTGTGTCTACTACTCACTACTGATAACTTGGCCTGATTTACGTTCGGGTAAAAAAACTAATCAAATGTTGACGTAGGCACAGGCGTCCTTGTAAAGGGTACAGTAGCTACTACCGGTGAAAAATGACTATTTTTGAGGGGGCCTCCAAAACATATAGACTATACCCCCTCCCAATAATTAATGCTACCGTATGAGTTGTCTACACATCCCTAGGACTCTCGTCTCCCACATAAAAAAAATTAGCCCTTTCACATACCCTCAGTGGAAAGTACAAGGTACCAAAAAGAGGTACTTTTTAAAACTTTTCAAGACAAAAACACCTATTTTTGGCACAGATAGAAATCATATAGACAAAAGGTCTTTTCCGGTCAGATAATTACACGAAATTGGTGTATGACAATGATGAGGGTTTCTTCTACTCCACATCAAAATTTGATGTCAATGGGTACTTCAGAGAGGACAGGAAGGGGGTTGACAAGAGGGAGTTTTCCAACTTTTGCACGTATGAAGAGCACATATTTCTATCGGGTCCTCTGGGACCACGTATCACCTGAACGGAAGCAGATATGGACCTGAGAGTTGCAGATTTGAGATCCTGGGCATGGATAACCTCATGTGACTTCATTTTGACGATATCCATTTTTTGGGCAATTTTGGCAAAAACTGCAAGGGCCCCTTATGGTTTTTTTGGGTGAAAATAATTTTTGTCACAAAAACGGGCAATGTGTATCTTTTCTGGTAGTTCTCGACATGCTGATCACGAATCTGAAGTTTATTTTGGAATTGGGTGTTGTGTGTGGGCTTTAGGGGCAAAAAAAAAACACTGGGAGGGGGCGGGGACCCGAAATTTGGTGTTTCCAGAAAGATCGAATAACATCTCATCTGGTGCTACTTGGGGCGCTGAATATGAATCTGAGATTATTTTGGCGGTTCAGAGGCATGGGGAGTGGTGGGGGCATTTAATGCCTTCATGGCGCATGCTACTGACACTCTGTGCTGGATGTTTGGCCTTTTTTATTCAAACTTACCCCCTTACCACTCGGGGAAGTGCCACACCTAGGAGTATCAATCTATTTTGGGAAGGGGACACCCTAGCGATGGAACCCCGAAAAGATGGCCGTATTGGGACCACCCCAGTAACTATGGTAACGCTCCAAAGTAGAAAGGTCGGGATTTCCTAATACATAGTAACACTAATTATTATGACCTATTCGGATTTTTTTCAAAAAGACTAGAATTGTCATAGAAAGACTACACTAAAAAATGCTGTTTTCCCATTAACTGAAATCGTTCTAACCTAAAGCCTTGGAGAAGGTCTCCGAAAGCTTCCAAATGTCTTAGATAACAAACGGTATCGTGTTTCAATAAAACTCAACTAAGAGATGCATGATTTGTTAACTGAATAGAGATTTCAAACATAACAAAAACTCCAGGTTAGTAGCATGCATTGAACAACCATACCAAAGGACTGGCCATCTCAGAATCATTCTAGTAGACCCTTCTAGTAGAGCACTAGTAATCAGGCCGTCTGCTGAGTTGTTGGAAGCTATCAATGAGCGATGGTGGCACAGACTGCAGAAGAGAATTACAGTTATATATCTAATTTTGAGGTTACAAGTGTCTGGACAAGCAATGCACATGTGTCTTCAGTAATGTTATGATTTATGCGACCA
Organism: Apostichopus japonicus; assembly: GCF_037975245.1. Taxonomy (NCBI): domain Eukaryota; kingdom Metazoa; phylum Echinodermata; class Holothuroidea; order Aspidochirotida; family Stichopodidae; genus Apostichopus; species Apostichopus japonicus. The sequence continues at coordinate 728,402 of NC_092561.1, forward strand.
ATATTCCTAATGGAGGGATAACTGCCTTTGCAAATAGTATTTATATAGATAGTATTTAGACTGATTTTGATACAAGTTTGAAATACACCTATTTTTCCTTTGGAGTAATTTAAGAGAGAAAGAAAGCAATTCTTCCTTTGCTTGGTTCAAGTAGACATGAACATCACTTAATTATAGTAAATGTCCTGTTTATGTACTAGCCAACCATAGTTTAAGACGTTTATTCCAGTATATTTTACTGCCATTTACTAATACAAATGGCAGTGACCCATACATGCTGTGTAGTGTCTGTGACTAACTGTTAGGACTCTCATCTTGAAGCCTACATTAATTGATTAATTATGCAGTGCACTCACAAACGCAACCACTGTCAGTGAGGAGAAGCATTCTGATTAATGTTTTCAGTGTATGAGGTCCATTAAACCCAGGCTACTGTTGGACACACTTATTTTACAATTTTAGTAACTACTCCAAAAATCAATTACATGGGTGTGCACATACAAGACACATATGGCAGATTTCTTTACCTTTTCATGGAATCAAAAGTGTATTCCAAATATCCATGTAGCTCTACGCATACTCAGTGGTCATCTCTCTGTGAACTCTATCTTGGCCCATTTTCATGCTCTCTGTGTTATTGCCATATGTGGCCTGCATCTGCAAACTTGGTAGGAGATGTGGAGAAAAGAGTGAGTGTAATGTATACAATTACAATTATATAATTATTGCTACACCTTTATGCTCAGGAGACATGCAAGTATGCAAGGTATCGCTTTAAATATACTCCAAAAAAAGCTGTTTCTACCGATTTCATTTTCTGATATCATGTCACATCTACTGCCAGCATCGTCAACATAATTAAGTTGAGCGAGCAAGACTTTCAATTTTTCTTTAATAGTATAGATCGACTCTAAGTGCACTGCCACCTTGCACAATGGAAACTATTTAGTAGGGTCTTGTGAATTGGAAATAGTAGTCAAGACCAGCTCACTAAATACACAGCTTAACAAATTGACATAAGAACAACAGTTTGAATAACAATACTTTGCAAGAAAGTTATCAATTAATTAATGGCATTTAGTTGTGTCTATGACCACATGGTGTGCCATTTCAATAACTTCAACAGTGACGAAAGACTACAGAGACATTTGGATAAAAGAAACAGTTTTTTATTATGTTTGAAAGGTAATGTGTAAAAGAACATATATTGTGTGCAATGACACATAGAATGAAAAAAAAAATTCACACTTTTAAGGAACTGACAGTATGGGGCCTAGGTTGGACAGACTGGTTTCACCAAAACAAGGAAAAGGAAACTGTCTGCAAAGGTTCCTACAAATTAAGATATTAGATTATTCTCAATTTCCTTCTTCTGGTCACACTTTAGAATTTTATTATGCAGACACATGCTTTAGTGTTTAGATACTGTACTTGTCTTGCTGCCAAAGAGTTGGCAAATAAACTATTTGGTTACCTCGTTCCTCTCTTCCCACGGCACTTGCTATAAAGTTATTTCGACTGTATGTACACTCACCATACAGATGTTCTGGTCAACTGTGTGTAGCATTTTGTACTATAGGAACAGTAGCTGGACACCACTATATCTGATCATCTGTGTGGATACCATTCTGTAGGACAGTACCTTGGGACTATAGATGCCATCATCATCAAGTTCAATCACCTGTTGCAAAAGATATTTAACACTGTTGAGAAATAAAAAAATAAATATGATATGGAAAATCTGTATGAAAGGTACTGTACACACTGTATGATTTGCAGAAGCAACTTGTTTGGTTTGTTCTGAAAGAGTATTTTTCATTGTACTAAAAGCATACGAACAGTACATACTGGAAATCCTCTACTGAAGCAACCACACAGTGCTGTTTACTGTACATTATAATGCCAAACATGACCTTCAAGTTGCTCTTCATGCTACTTAAAATTAAATCCTCACATTGACAAACTTTTGTATCATCTTATCTGTCATTAAGTTATCCATATAACATACAGTAATATGCTAGGCCTACAATGACTGTACAACTTAACCTCCAGAATAAGGTCTAACCTAGGCCCCATGCAAGGTGCCAAATTTGAACTTAAGCATAACATATAACGAAATTGAAAAAAATATATTGCTATGGGATGAGCATAAAGATAATAGATTAAAAAAGTTAGTATGCATAACTGTAGTAGGCTTAGTAATGTTACTATAGGCGTCAATTAAAGGCTAAATTACATGTAGTAAACCCTAGTGTCATGAATGCAACAGGGGGCTTATTGTTCTCACTTGCCAGTTGGGGCAATTTTTTGTACCTGGTTTGATATTCAGTAGGCCTATACTCAGTCAGTACACTTTGGTATACCGTAGCCTTCAGTAATTAGGCTGAGGCCTATGTAGATTCACACCTCTTGTAGTCTTGTGAGAGTAATTGTGCAAGTACAGTAATCTTGTGTTACGGTAACCTGTTTTGGAAGTTATTGTACAAATGTCACATTAGTGAGTGTGTTTTAAGTATTTCAATGTAACTTTTGTATTTGTTGCCATGGATAGCTATATCTTATGCATCTCTCTTTCCCAAAATTGGGTTGAATATATGGTGTCATTCATGCCGGTAGACCCCATTTTGTGTGCTTGTTTCAACCTAGGCCTAGATTGTGAATTTGTGTAAAACTAGACTCAGTAGTTGTTTTACAATAACCAGCATTGAACCACATAGACCTGGAAACAATTTTATCCTGTCTAAAGTAAAGGCTTAGGCTACTGACCCTGTTTGAAATATTTTTGACACATCGTCTTAATTTCCTTGACTCTGGAGGCTTAACACAATTGGAGGAGGGTTATAGGCCTAGAGCTTGTTTTAAAAAGACTGCAGCAGAGTATACACATAAAATTTCTAAAAGATTATACTTTCATATCTCGGGAAGATATCAGGATTGCGTACATTTTGCTTTAACTAAACTAAAGACCAAAAGCTATACACCAAGCCCAAGTAAGGCTAGGCCTAGGCTATATATGATAAGCGTATCCTATGCGAATCACTGTCTTGTCAGGCCATGGGAAAACGTTAGGCACCGCCTTTACAAAGGGTTGATTAATGACTAATTTCTTGACATGATATCATGATTTGGCCGAAGAAAATGTCTATTTTCTTTACTTAACTAAGAGACGAAAACACCGAACCTATGCTTAAGCATAACCTATTCAGTATGCGAAGTACCATGTAGGCCTACAGTACATACGGCTATAGTAACGACAGTAACACGTAAGGCGTCCTATGCAACGGCATAGGTCTCACGCTAACTTGATATCAAATTCAACGTAACTTTGGTAAATAGAAAGAAAATTTTACTTCTACTTGACCCACCAATAAAGAAGCCGCTTATCCACACATCATCCCTGAAAGAATCGATAATATCTTCCGGTAAGTAGGAAATACGATGAAATATCTCGTTCAACAACGTTGAGTTGAACTGGTCGCGCAGCACGTTTTATTTAGTGTAATTTAAGATTCATCATCGCGGACGAGCCTGTTTGTCTACAACGATGAACCAAACGGACCACATCACCAAACTAACCAATATCACCAAAAGGACCTATTGCGCAAATGCAAAGCATCAAACGGACCAGTCAACTGGTCCGTTTGATGCCCGTCTGCGCATTTGCTGGATCAAACGGACCAAAAACGCAGGCATACAGCTGGCTCCACCTATCTCTCTCTCTCTCTCTCTCTCTTGAAGAACCGATCTGCGATATATCTCCGAGTCCTCGTCACTGTTCAAGCAACCGTCATTGGATACTTTCTAGAAAATCGTGTCAGGGAGCGAATCCTTTAATTCTTTCTAAGTGACAACCGAGGATTACTTCACCTGTCTGCTTGAGGTTCTCTTTATCAAATTCACGGAGAACAAGATTCGTTTGAGAGGCAGAAACGGTTCTTAATGTCTTAGCAGTTCTTGTTAAGGTATACCTAAGTGGTATCAAATCTCCGCTCTTAAACTAGGCACGCAGCACTTCAAGCATGTAATAGAGAACGCTGCAGAATTATTGAATAAAGCAGCTGATGTACGGTATATTGTACGTGGCATTAAGGTACATTGTGCCACTTTGGTAGGTTTATGTGCGTAGAAGTTGTGGGTTGCCAGACACTTAGAAATAACTGCGAGACATGTGAGGAAAGACATGAATATTCATAATCTAATGAACGCTCTATCATATATATTAGGTTAGTGAATATAGTCATTTATACCCCTACGCCGGAAAAAAATCAGTTTTCGCTTATAGTACTCAAACCAAGAAATTCTATACGCAGTGTTAGTTCTTTCTATTTCATTCCAAAAAAAATCCGGAAACTTCCTTTAAAAATTAAAACAAGTATATCTTTAGTATGACGTCATTAGTAATGTTATCATGATGTATAACGTTTTCATGCATTTGTACACCTCCTTCTCTCACAATCATTTATTTTGTACTATGCCTCTTCCTCTCCTTTCAGGCTCTCCCCCCCCCACCCCGTGCTCCCCTCTCCGCTCCCATTCGATACTTTACAAAGCCTGGGATGAAATCTTCCATTTATATTGAATTTTGTACCATATTGAAGCTTTAGATGGACAATAAATATATCTGGTAACATTCCGTAATTTTGTGATTTTCATCCACTAAAATCGTATAAAAAGCAAAAATCGGAAAATGAATGCAGATGCAATCCTCAACAGATGCAACAGAAACAACAAACCATTACACTGTAAATTGATAGAAAAAAACCCCCCTTGTTTTGGGGTTAAATCCTTTCTAATTGATCGAAGTCACTATTTTTTTAGTTACATAATGGGTTGCCAATAACCATTTGTGTGTTAATATCACTTTTTTTGGTAATAATGAGGACATTTTCAAAAAAATAAATAAATAAATATCAAGCCAAAATACAGATGGAAGAATCGAAATGACATTAGAAACGAATTAAATCCTAACCTTGATCATTTACTCTCTTTAATCTTTGACTCGCTTCTGTAAGGACAATTTTTTAGACCTTTTTCTAGGTTCTCGACATTATGACTTTTTGTTAAGTCTTCCCGGACATGCGGGCTGATAAGAATCCTGGGAACTAATTTTTTATATAGATATATATATAGATATATTATATATATTTATATATATATATATATATAGATAGATAGATATATATATAGATAGATATATATATAGATAGATATATATTAGATATAACTACATTAATAATCCAATTGATTTATCATAATTTATTTATTTGCTTATTAGATATCTTTTCTCGTTGATATAGTCCTTTTCCCGTTTTTGTACATGAGTACAATAACGGACAAAATAACAAAATAACTTTAGGTTGCGAGTGGATAATTGAATAGTGATCGACAAAATTAAGCGTGTTTTCAATTTTCTAATGTTTTTTTTTTAGTAATTTTTTATTTATCAAGGACAATAGTAGAAAGATAGATAGATAGACGGACATGATTTTATTTTTTTTTTCTCCCAATGCAACTTCATATTGATATTATCATAGTAACTGATCGATAATGTCCAAGGTAAATAGATTTAATCTTCAACGCATGCATTGATCGTTGTAATGTTACTATCGTTCTTATAAATGATATAAGATATATTTATTGGAATGATATAAAAGATGACGTCATCACAAAGAACTGGGTATTTGTTAACTTTATTTATGATCTGAAGTCGTTTAAGGTTGTGAACTAGCTTCCTTCGTAGTTCATGGTTGACCGATGATGACGGAGAATAGACAGGGGGATTGGGAGTTAGTGGGTGAGTGAATGGGGAGACGGTGGGGCAAATAATGAGGCGGTGGGTAACGGACAGGTCGGAAGAAGATTTTATCATCACCCAATATGAGCTAATGTTAAGTGTCAATCATTTATTCTAAAGTGCATTTTGTAGGCTACACGTGAAAAAAAAAATATTGAAATCTTTCCGTGATAGCCACTAGCGCGCCCACACTCGCTATTCAAGTATAACTATCAACTCGGCAGGTCAGTTGCAAGGGGAAGGAACGACGGGAAACAGATTGGATGATTTCAAGGACTCTTATGTCACTGAGCTCGCATTTTGAAGTCTTCGTGTTCCTTTCAACATTTCTATGATCAATGTATGCCTCAAACTGCACCATTCGACGTCTATGAGGTTGATTTTCTTTCCTGACCTGAGGGGGAGGAGGAGTGGCAGGGGGAGGGGAGGGGAGGGGGTGGACTTCCAAACCACATACATGAGCGTTGGCTTCAACAACCCGAAGGCTACATCTCTTTTATGAAATCTTTGAACTGCCAATGTCCCTTCCATAAAGGATCATGTCACTACCTAACTCAGTTGATCAGTGATAAAGTACTTAGCCATTGAAAACAGTGATATGACCCGCCAACTGTACACGCTTGGACAACGAACTCTCCAAACTTTCCTTGTTATTTCAAATTAACTGGGAAATGTTTATCCACACTTAGCGTCTAACCAGATATTCCATTCAAAATAAAATGAAAGAGGTAGTTTTAAATCCACCCCCTCTTTTTTTTTTCTTGCACAATGTTTAGACTTAGAAAGTATAATAGAATGTTTTGACGCGTGATCGTGTTAACAATACACCTAAACCACCAAGATTCAGTTTTGGCGAAAAGAGTGTTAAAACGATTCATGTATACGAACATCGGATCAGGATATATATATATGTCTCTTAAACCCCACAGTATTATATTACATTAATTGGGTCCCTCTCTTTACCTCGTTTTCAACAATTAACCAATTAAAATTGGGTTTAATCCCTCCTGACGATAGCCATTTAAAATCATGGCTGTGATTGGCGTGACAAATACTCGCCATTGTTTGATTCAGTTATACCCCATCATCTGATTGGTTTCATTTCCAAGATAACCGTCAAATAACCTATTGAAGTTATTTGTAAGAACTTTGTAGCTCCATAGGCATTAGCAGACAATGAACTCACAGAGATTAAGATCTTTATTGCTCTCTTTAAAAAAGAAGAGAGTTGCTGGCAAGCTCTTCTCCACCTTCTCATGAATTGGTTTTTGTTCTCGAGTGGATCGCGAGACAAGAACTTGAACTAAGGGCATGGCATGGGATTTTTCACACTCGACGCCAGCAAATAAAACCACCAAAACCTTATTGGCTGTAGCCAAGTCTTCTAGAGAGGCTGTTATCATTGGGTCATTTGTCTTGAAGTGTCATTAACAATTCTGCACATGTACTGGTTGCACTAAGCGTGACCGTGCATTTTTGTATAAACAAGACAACATTTCTGTAATTATTTTGTATTTTTCACTGTAGAACTTAATATTATAATATAATAGTACTTATAAATCACAATAGTATTAAAGTAAAATAAAACTGTTAGCAAACTGCTTATCCACTAGAGAGCCTGTGTAAGAGAATGTGTAAAAGTAAGTTGTCCCTTCTGTTATACTGTTACTTTTCATTTAGCCTCTGTAGAAGATCCTGCTAGGATCGAAACGTCAGGCCATGGTCAAATCAATAGACTGAAAAATAAAAAATAAAAAAACAATATTTTGACCTGGACTATTCTTTTCAAAACTTTTACAGTTACAACCCGTTAGAACCAATGTCGGGTATTGCAGATCCCTTGCGAAATGTCATGCATACTATATTAAGAATAACAAAAGAAAGATGCTATAGAGAGATTGTCGATTCATGATAATTAGCAGCTTGCGAATGGTCACTGTTTATCCTCATAATAATCGGCTTCAGTTGGTAGCCATTTTATTTTTGTCCAGAAATAAAAAAAAAAAAATCAGCCTCGTATGCATTAAAGAAAGCCGAATTGCTTTAAGTTTGCAATTCAGTTCGGGTGGTTATCCAGTTCAACAGTTTTAAGCTTGTTTTAGATTTGGTTTGCCAATTGAAAGACTTTCAGATGAGGAAAAACGTGCAAGTTATCCACGCGACGTTTCTTGCATTCTCATAGTGAGGGCGCTAATAGTAAACGAAAGAGCGAACCTCTTGTCATAATAACCTTGGACTTACGTTGACGAATTATTGGAACGAGATTTAAATTGTCTGGAGTATCCGTTGGATTGTAAGTTCTCAGATCAAGAAGTCAATCACGGGGATATCGATTTGCATATGAGTCAAAGGTCATCAGTATTGGCCCCAATGTTTAGCGCGGAGGCTGAAAATTGCTAGGCCTTTACAGAAATTTCTTCCATATGATATCTAATCCTTCAAATATGTCCTAGCCATCTACGAGTATTAATATAGCAAATTCAACATTTCAGTAAGGATAACTATACTTTCAGTGATGCAGCCTAAATGATTGTTTGAAATTGGAGAAGAAAGGGTGACCGTTATTCGATTTTCTAGCATTTTTTTGGCGGTAATTGTAATGAGCTTTTAACGGTCGTTCATAGGGAACAGACGTTCCGTGTGCGGGGGTCAGTTGCGCGACAACAGGTTTTGACGACTATCGAAAATTACATCACAAAAGTCGAGAAGTTGAGTCGGATCGCATTCAGTCGAACGGCTTTAATTTCGTTTGACCAGTTGTGTCGTTGTTGGGGTGTTTTTCTTTCTTGAGAGGTAATGCTCTGTATTTAGGTTTCATTAAATTGCCGGTCATTGTGGAGGGAGAAAATGCACATTTTCTTAAAAAGAATCTGTTTGGGTTCAGTCACCAAACTGCAATTGAAGCGTACAAGGACTCTGTTGATGGACCCGTTATTGGTTAATCACCGAAATTGAATGGACCTCTGTACGGGTATGGGGGGGGGGGGGGAGAGATCTTTTCCAATCAAAAGATCCAAATCATGATAAGCCCGTATTCATTGGAACCGCTACACCGTGCTACGATAAACAGCAAGGTGAAAACATTTATATTGTTTGGGAGTACTAAAACCACACGATAAAACACAAATTTCATATAAGGCGAAACCATCAGTCCCAGAACAGACACCTTTATGAGAGGCTATTGCACTGTTTCTAACCGGTTCAAAAATTTCTCTCGGTGACGAGATTAGCAGATCATAGCGATCTGAGTGAGAAAGGCAAAAATATAACAGAAGGGAGTGAATATATGTAACATTAGATATATTTGTTATGAAGGCCGGGGTTGAGTCCTGTCACAAAATCTGTCACCTGCCACACCTGCCACACCTGCCACACCTGTCACACCTGTCACACCTGCCACAAATATCGCGGGAGAGGATAAGTGAAGATACAATTCTGATATGCTACGGAAAACTATATACCGATGCAATGTTTTATGGTTCTAACCGTATTTCTTCCAATTTTTTTTTTACTATTTTAACAAAAAATCATCGAAGAAATAAATACTTCATATATATTATAAATTATCATTTGCAGTTTACATTTCTAATATATATTATAATCTTACAAAGAGAATTCGGGTTCCTTCTGTAACCTTCCATTAAAATAATAACAATAATAATGAACAGATATTAACCTTGTCGTTGTGGTACTAATTGAGTTGAATATCTGTCACATTCAGTTTGTTCTTCGAGTTATGACGTGTATTACATCCATTGGGGAAAAGTAATATTCTTACAAACAAATAGAATATAAAAATTATGAAACGCTATATAAAGATAGCATTGACAACTACGCTGACAATCATGATAGTGAGTCAACATTTCAAGGTTAGATCAACAGTAATAACGTTTGAGCAGGAGAGTAAAGTTATGGCAGGAACATATGTCATGATGACGTCACAGACAACCTATTATGTAAGATTCCATTCCTGGAGTAAGGAAGGATTTATACTGCCCCCCCCAAAAAAAAAATGGCAAAAAAAAAATGGTAAAAAAATAAAATAACCATAGGCTTATTTGTAGTTATATAGGAAGCAGAAATTGAGATAAGATTTTACAGTATAAAGTGACAGTGTAAACAATTTTTTTGGTTCTTTCATTAAAGTATCACATTCTCTGTCACCGGAAATAACCCCGTCTTTGTGTTTTATTAAAATATGGCAAGTTCTTCCTAATAATATAAAGATGTCGAGTAACTATGCTACATTCAAACGCAAACTAAAATATCACTTCATTGCAAATTATACAGACTAAATACTGTTTCCCTCGTTTACACTGACTGTACGTATACTGCTTCTTTCTTTATTTTTATTTTTCCTATTTTATTTTTCCTTTCTTTCTTTGTTTTTTTCATAAGGTCGCTAGTTCGACACACTTTCCTTGTATGTCTATAGTGTCCTGTATATACTATTCTACACTTTATTGTAAGCATGTATAGACGAAATAAACGAAATGTTATGAAAACTTGATCAGTAACACAACTGTAACATTTCCCTGAGAAAATAAACCATATATGACTTGCATGCACGAAAATATTCAGTTCGATGCCACATTGGACATCCGTACATTGGACGACTGAACCGAATTAAATACCGCCCGCTAACGTTTGTGCATGCACTCAGGTAACTACGTTCTATTGATGAGAATGAATAAACAACGCTAGTTGAGTTATATTGAAATTCCCCGCAAGAATAAAAAGTTCAAGTGATAAACGCAAGAGGGGACTCACGTGACAGGCAGGGTACACACTATGTTGGATTGACTGCCGATACCACGCATGCGTGATAATCCACGGCTACTCCATACAGCTTACATGTGACTTTGAATTGATGAAGGTCGTTGAAGGCGTAATATATATATATATATATATACCTACACAAATCTGTCACCTACTCTAATTGAATGGCCCCGATTTGAAGAAGTAACATATCGTTGATCTAGCAGTATATTACTAACAGAGCAGTACATACTTTCTTCTAACATAAGCAGCCGCCCTCAGTTTGAATAGAGGGCGTAATTTTATTTTCCCTTTCCACGAGAAGATTGTCGTAATGCGAATTGACTTGAAAGTATAAGTGCACACTGAAAGTTGCTGGTAGGGTGTTACTAGTACAATGTTATATGGAAACTCTTGCAGTATTACTTTGCAGTCAACGGGATCAAATTAACGGGTAATTAGCTAACACAGCTAATAGCAATAAACAAACGTCAGTCCCATTGCAAAGTAAGCTAGGCTAGAGGGAATTGTTACGTCTTTACGTACCCGTAAGTGTGGTAGGGAGCAAAGACATTTTTTAATCTCGAAAAGTAGTACTCAACATTAAACACATTCGGTCCATGTCACATTTATGGTTAAAACTGTAATGTAGATTCTCTTCAAGGGTAAGTGATAGTTACTTTGTGAACGAACCAGGTGAGGTTTCACCTCGTAATTGTGCAAGCATTGTCCCGCCATATTTATTGCCACATATTGGTATAGTTTTCACGACAATAAGGAACTGCCTTCAGGAATGGTATGTTCTAGGAAGGAAATTGATCACACTTAGCGACATTTGTTTATATGACTGTATATAACTATATAGCAGAATGTGCTTTCTTTCACAATTTTCAAAGCAACAGTCGAATTCTCTCTTGTGATCATATATATCACCCATTAGGACAGTAATCATCTATATTGGTACGGTCTTGGTATTGTTGCAGGCGGCGAGGGGGAGTGGCAATGGAAAGATCGTGGTGTAGGGACGATGGCATTAATAACCTCACCCCCCCCCCATCCCCGACCCTTCATACCTGCCTGGTAACTTTCGTTATCAAGGTTTTGAATTTCTCATTCCAGATCAGTCTAATTTGCTCATTTGTTTGACCCCCCCCCCTTATTCCTTACCCCACTCCACATACATCCCTCCAAACAAATTCTCCCCACGACACCATTCACTCCCTCTCCTCCTCCTCCTCTCTCTCTCAGGCTGTCTCTCTCTCTCTCTTTCCACAGCCCTCCTAACCGCCCGGGCCCGCATTCCCGGCATCCTTCCAAATCCTCTCTCAACTCCTCCATATCCCGATCAGTCACGATCTCTCTACCACTCTCCAACCACTATATGAAATAAAACTTAAAATGTATTTCATGAATAATCACAGAAACTGGTTGGATCTTTCCACACCTAGTGGAAAGTCCGTTACCATCGAAATAAAGTACACGACTTTTGGCTGGTGCTAACGCACTGTTGCGTGGGAAGGTAACCGTTCTCGCCGCACACAATGCTGTCCCATACAGGGTGCAATAATAAACACTATTTCAAGTTGCTTATTTGTCTATATTGCCATTGTTTTTTTTTTGTTATTATAAGAGACCCATTACTGACGATGGTGCCATGCATACACAATAGCTTGTTTGGGACCGTTTAAAACAGTTGATTATACAGGGCGATGATTACACACTATATGGAATTAAAGCAACATATGAAGTTTACATCGAGGTCTTCCATTTCTCCTTATTAAGATCTATCGATTTTATGACGAAAATGATTAAAAAACAGCCGTTTCGTTAACCTTATACTACGCAAGCGCAAAGTAAGACTACTAAGATACTCTCCGGCTCAAAATCTCGGACTTTGAATAAATATCCCGTAGCGGCAAATTTATGAAATATGGAAGCAAAAATATTGAAAGTCATGGAAATCCTTGAAGATAATTTATATAAAGACTCAAACAAACCATTCACTGAAACCGGGAAGCCTTAAAACGTCACGTATCTACCCATCTTCCCGGCTTCATACTTATTATAACATACGTATTTGTAACATTAATCATTGAAGGTTATATCTACCTTCTATAAAGAAGGACCAAATTTCATCCTAAATTGGGTGCGCATGCGTCTAACCAAACTCGAGTAAAACTGTACTGAATTAAGCTATTATTTTTTGTGCGGCATTTGTGGACATTTTCACCAATGAATCAAGGTCTTGACAATATTTTGGGAACCCTGTTTGCATTAGTTTTGTACATAGAATGCAATGTTCCACGTAATTTCCCGACAAGTGCAGAACATATATTTACGTAACTATAGGTCACAGAGAGGGAAAAGTTACTTTGAGAGTGTCAATAATAATGCTTCATGGAACATGAGTGACCAGTATTTGACCGTCTAGCATATTTGGGGGTTATATTGATTGTAATTGAGAGCAAACTATCTGTTGTTCTCTGCTCCCCGCTCTCCTCTTCTCTAATCGATGCGATGGTGATGGCGTGTGTGCATGTGTGTATGTGACACTTGCGCGTAAATGCTCTAACTTCAGAAGGATAACCAGGGTATTCTACGAAACGCGCATGCCCAGTGGAGATGATATTTCATTACTTTTTCTAACCTGCTTCTTGACTTAAAAGGAGAGACAAACTCGGCCATCATCATAAGCTTATATATGCTAGAAATCATTATGACGATCAACTCCCCAAAGAGCTTGTTTCGTTTAGGAGATATTCTATCACATTAAAATTAATATTGATATTGTTAGCAGTTTATAAACAATAAGGGTCGTTGAGAAACCTTTTCGTCTGTATAGAATGCTTCTGGTTTACAAGAACATTAATACAATATCAAATGAACGTATATATGGCACAAATATTCCACGTGCCCCGTTAGATTTGCATGACAGTATCAAAAGTTGACAGTATTAAAAGTAACTCTAAGAAGAGTGTGTGTTGGGGGGGGGGGGGTTGGAACTATCAACATACCTCTATATCTGTTACGTCACATTAGACGGCGCCATCCTCATCCTCAACCCACATAAATCGAACCCAGGGAGATGCCACACATTCTAATTGAAACGATTAATTATTATTTAACTACGGTCGACAAACACCGATTTGTATAGAGAGTAAACGACAATGGTCGTTGCACTTTTCTACCCGGCAATATTGTTTGTGATTGACCTGTGAATGCACTGTTAATATGACAATGAAACAACGGTTAGTTGTCTATGTAAGACAGGAAATAACTATGTACAGTATATTTATGCGTGCATGGTGTGTATGCGTAACCTTGTATATCTTAACGTGACACCAGTATAGTGTTACATGATTCAAATGTCTTCTATCACTAAAACTGGTACATTGTGTACAACAACGTATAAGTATACGAGTACAAGTAGGATTATCCTAGGTATGAGTACCAGTATTATGACTTAAGCATGAGTACTTATAGTATTGAACTATAGTATCGGGATACTATATATTTACGAGTACATTTAGAGTACAATTAGAGTACGAGCAGAAATCCACGAGTGCGCCATGCAACAGTATGAGTACGAGAACAACAGTATGAGTACGAGTATAACAGGATGAGTACTACTACAACAGCATGAGTACGAGTTCATATAGAGTCTCCTTTGGTATGAGTACAAGTACAAGGCCTCTGGCCGTGAGTATGACGAAATAATCTTGCACCTATACCGGTTTTTCCAAAATCGCCTCTGGAGTACGATTATTGTAGTGCAACGTCATGCGGGAGAGTACAAGTACTATTCTATACACTATCTATAATTTATAGTATATACGATATCACCCCGTGGCTCTCTGTACACCTCCTGTGTTTAAACACTTCTTCCAAATTCTCTATAACAAGACAGTGATCTAAATCATGTGTCGGCACGGAATTCATGGAAGCGGAATGGGATGCAACGGCGGACGCCGAAGCCGATTTGAAATGGGGGAGTGGAGTGGAGGGGAGTGGAGGGGAGGAGAGAAGTGGGAAGGGGAGAGGAGGAGCCAGACGAATTTTCAGTGATGTTGAAAGCGCAGCATGAAGCGGCACCACACCTTCCTGAAAATCATCGCTGTAAAAATTGTTGGGAGAATGGCCCACTGGGTCGGGTCGGGCCGACGGGGGATAAATTGATTTGAACAGTCGCATTTTAGATATGATATAATAATATGATATAGTTCATCATAATATTACTATGATATTTGAATAACATTGTAACATCTATTACTTAGGTGTATAGAATATTTCGGATTCACTTGGAACATTCCATCACGTCACATAACTCTCTGGCATTCAGTCAAGTGGTACTGCGCATGCGTAGAACCTCGACAAAAAACAACTGCGCTCCTTGTAACAATAAAAATCACCCGTTACCCTCGAATAGTTGATTGGCCCCTTGCTAGGAAAAAAATGAAACAATCCCTTCCCTGACCCCAATGAATTCTAGTCTAATATAATTATGACGATATATAGTTATATATCGACCCGCCCACCCCACCCTTCCCTTTAAAACTCATTCCTACGTGAACGGTTTATTGACAAAGCTCAACATTTCAGTTGGAAGTTAGTTCCCAATAAAGTCTTATTTCACTTTGAAATCTTGCTCACCATGTGTCTTTTCAACCGTAGCAATCTCGTTATTCAAAAAACAGCGGTGTGCAAATTGGTCGCTAGTCATTTGTTGAACAGGCGTTAGAGCATTCATTCAATCTCTGGTGGGGTTCTAACGTGTACGTGGTTTACGACTCGCATTCAGGCTGTTTACTTTTAATTCTAACTTACTGGAGTCGAAAGGGACTAACCTCTTGTTTACACAATAACGGCTGGCCTACACCTGCACACAGAATAGCTTAACTGCACAGCGACCACGATTTGTGATATAATTCTTTATTTCATTCCGAGCCTATAATAATTTTGTTTGATATTTCTTAAGATGGAGGAACTCCATGTAGTGTGCAACTTCTACGAGAAGATAACCCCTCCACCGAAATTTAAGACCTTTATAGATGGTTGGAAACATCTTGGAGAGTTTGTCGAGAAGTTGGATTATTATGTCGGAGCGGTACTTCATGAGAACCTTGACCCAAAAGGTGAGAAAGATAGAGAAAAAGTATAGTTTCGCAGTTAAAGATTTATGGATTAATCTCTATAGGTATAGTTTTATATAGGCTGTGTAACTGGAGCCGTTAGATATAAGTTCAGAATTGCTGTAGGATATTGTCTTTGGTAATTTGCATTACAGATTGTGCCCCTACCCCACCCCCATCCGTAACCCCCTGTCCTCCCACTTCAAAATACAACACTTCAACTTTTGTGGTTACTGCAATTTCCAAAATGTTTTACTTAGCAAAACTTCAGGCTTGGGTAATATGGGCTAACACTACTGCATAGATCAATGTACACTGTACACCCTTCAACCGGCAATAAATGATATATTACATGATCAATTAATACGGGTGGGATGGGGGGTGCAGGTGTAATAAAGGGATTAAATGGAATGATGATCGGGGTCATATTCTAATAGACGTTTTCTACCTGCAGTTGCGTTGTAGAAAATATGAACATTCTAACTTCTGTGTCTTATTTTCTATGCACCCCTTTTTTTCTCACGCATAGTAAATGGTATATATGCGATTAGTTACAAGGTTTGCCTAAATCTCAGAACACATAGCCTACACTATACCAAACAATCAGTCTTATGATGCTCAGCTTAACCCTGCACCACTGTAGCTGTTGGTCAATCCAGGGGATGTGTCTACATTTGTAACACTTCCTTGGTCTAACCGGTTTGAATGGTATGGTGTCCTCAAATTACATCGGTAAGTCATTTTAATTCTCAGGTGAAATACGGTACACTTTGTGCATCGATGGCTATATATCATACCAAGTTTCTACATGGACTCTGGCTCTAGAATATATTACCAAGGATTTGTCTATAACTATATAACTTAACTCCATTATCTTATCATGCAGATTTTGTTAATAATAAATATTACAAATTGTTTATACAAGGTCACATTGTTGGCCTGTGCAATGACGTTTATTTACCTATAGAAGATTGCATATAGGATAGCCGATTGAAGGCGACACATGTACATCATAAATCAAGTTAAAACAACAGACAAAAGCTTTCTCCCCTCCACAATAAATAACAACAACAAAGCAGAAGAAAAAACTCAACAAAACAGCAAAGTTCACTTACTATTTCCTGGAGATCATAATTAAATAGTGACCCCTTGAAATATATAGTTGCGTACTAGTACGCGATATGACAATGGCTAGTTATTAATGTTTATTCATAAATAAAACTAGAAATAAGAAATTAGTCAATCTTTGATGGAATTTGATGGGTGTTGCAGATATCTTCATAATTTTTAATGCCTATTAGATTGATTAGGACAATGCCGTGATTATAGTTGTCCGTATATACCTTCAAGGAATTGTCCGATATTAATTAATATTAACTATAGAAGTCAGTATATGCTGTAACTAGAGTAGACTTATACTAGTAATTTATGGAATGGGGTGGGTATCACATCGAACAGTTTTAAGATATTATGATAATACCTTTCTCAAACTATTTAAACAAAACAAGTTCATAAAGGGGGAGAGGGGGGGGGGGGGTAGGTACGGGTATGGGAAGGTCCGTGCCACTCCTTTCAAAACTCTTGGCACCAAACGTTAGTTACAAACAAACATAATTTCATCAAACTTAGGTAGAGAGTGGGCATTTTACGTTACACGATGTTAACTGATATGCACCGACTTCGAGAGTAATATATGTTTCTACTGAGTACCGTACTTACCTCTCGAACTAAACTCACACAGCCCCCCCCCCCCCCACACCTCCCAAGTCCATTGTGAGAAATTATTCTGAATCTACTATACTCAAAACAAATGCCGATACAAGTTATTAGCAAAGATAACATTGAAACTGGTCATGCGCATGGAGACATTCTAACAAGGACGTTTCTTTATTCAAAATGTTCTATCTTTTTGAATATTTGAGAGCGTATATATCTGGAAGCCAAATATATTCGAAACTATTTTTGGTTTTGTTTTCTTGGTGAAATCCTCGTCTTAGTATCATTCTTCGACTAGTTGATTAGCACTTTAAGCCGCAGGCGACTTGATTGATGTTTATCGAGGTAAATGATCTCCAAAAAGGTTATGTTTCTAGTTATAATTGAATTATTTATCTTCCAACTGGGAGTTCATTTGAAAAGTTGGCTTAGAGCATATTAATGTTTTGAGGAGTAGTTGGAGGAAATGAAGACTTCATGAAAATGATTTTTTTTTTAATATTTGCATTTAGGCATATAAAATGGAACGTTCGAGCATTGACTTACACACTCAATCGTGAAAGTAATGTGGTCTCTATGTCTAGATAGAAGTTCTCACTAGCTAAACCCTACCCATCACTGGATAGCTGACAAGTTGGCCTTTCATGGCACTAACATTCCCGTATAATGACCATGAAGAGTTTTCCATATGAGACCGTTCTCTGCTCTTTCATGGAAGACCAATTTGCTCTAAAATTGTCTCCATTTTCCCTTTTTGTGCATTACATATTATTTCTATTCATGCTCTTCGACATCCAAGCCACACAAAAAAATAGGAAAAAAAAGAGATTCCGATTGATAACATATCGAAATAGATGTTCTCCTGTTGCCTTTCGGCACCTTCCCTGAAGGAGAGCACTTGGACGGATTGCTTATACAGGGAATGTGACACCATCAGTGGCGGGAGAAGACTTCAATTTTGGGAGGTGGCAGACTATATATATAGAACATATATGTATATATATATATATATATATATATATATATATATATATATATATATATATATATATATATATATGTATATATATACACACATATATATATATATATATTTATATTTATATATATATATATATATATATATATTTATATATATATATATATATATATATATATATATATATATATATATATATATATATATATTTATATATATATATATATAAATATAACATATTATGGACATACAATCAGCGTCCATAGCCTAGTGGTTAGGGTGTCCGCGTACAGAGCGGGAGGCCCGTGGTTCGAATCCCGGTGGAGGCTGAAAGTTTTTTCACTGTTCTTGATTTTCCAACTCATTACGATTTTCATTTATATATATTCATTTGCCTTTGTCGTTTACCTCCATTGCATTAACATAAAGTCTGTTCAAAGTATCTCTTTCGAGATCCGGCTTTAGGAATCACAAATGATTTTCGAGTTGGATAGCATCATGTTTGATCTCTAGAGTAGGGCAAAATATGTCACCAAAAACAGAACTAGTATTGTTCGATATAGGTGACATACGCCTACAGTGGAATTACAATCTTCCTTACCGGTTTCGAACCTCTGGACATACAATCAGCGTCCATAGCCTAGTGGTTAGGGTGTCCGCGTACAGAGCGGGAGGCCCGTGGTTCGAATCCCGGTGGAGGCTGAAAGTTTTTTCACTGTTCTTGATTTTCCAACTCATTACGATTTTCATTTATATATATATATATATATATATGTATATAGATATATGAGAGTAGCACGCGAATACAAATAGGCTGCCTCACCCGTGACAAAATTATAAGCTGTGTTATGTACATAAAGCGTAGGCTATATTCGAACTCTGTCAAGGACAAAAGTTAAAAAGCAGTCTTGGATATCTCTTCCATACTGTACTTCCCAACAGATGATTTCATTTTGTCATTTATGAGTGTCGGTGATTCATTCTTATACAACCCTCCTATGAGTCGCGGCAAGAATCTTTCAAGTTCACATTTACTGACGATTTTTACGATGAAAGATAAAAGTCATCCAGATCAGAATTCAGCTCCCATCTGAGAGTTCATGAACCTCCTTTTGGTGTGGATGACGACTGTCACTATCATAGATACATATCTATAGGCCTGTATCTTTCTCATCACAAACCGTCCTCTTATAACCGTCCTGGACTACTGTCTGAGGGGCAGATTTAATCGCCATATTTCTTACATATATCCTTCGTGCTGTAACACATTGTAAATATATAACAGTAACATTGCGATTATGATTATTATGATTATTATTATTATGTTTCTTATTTTGCCCTGTAGGTATGTTTCCATACATGAACTTTGCGACTTTCAAAGGCACTGAAGAGTCCGTTATTCTTCAATTGACGAATCCATCACAGGAACTTATTCAAGCACTTGTCGAAGGTCATGGACTTCCGGGTCATCAAATTAATCATCCCGGTAAGCATTAGAAAAACATCGAATTTCAACTATACCTTTTTCCTCTCTCTTTTAGTTTTTGTTTGAAATTTGGTTATGTTTAGAGACTTACCGCAGGTAACATACTTCCCTTTACTGTTTTGAATTTCCGATTTCATTTAAAACAATAAAATATTAAATTTTGAAAGTGCACTAAAGTGTCAAAGCGAACTGATGGGTCTACTGTATAAGCTTTCTTGTGGTTAAAATCAGAATACGAAAGATCAGAATATTTTCTGACAGGTTTTTTTTGCCCTAAGAAGGGGGCAGATCCATGGAGGAGCCCGGGGCCAGGAGCCCCTCTGTTGGATGTACAATGAAGGTAAGCCGGTCATTAGGTCCCATCAGGCCAATGCAACCATATATTCAGTTACCATAAAGTACGCTACTTCACTATAGAAAATAGGATTATTTCTAACGCAAATTTGTCGAAAATATTTCACTCTTTCATGTAATTGCTCAGGAAAACACGGATAGGAAGGAATAATGTAATATGTGAGGGGAGGGGAGGGGAGGTGAGATGATGGGGGCAGGGGTGTGGACGAATGGACTGGTGTGCGGTGTCGTTTCATAGATGAAATGAGAGGTTGCCTCTCTTTAAAAATAAATGCACTTACGTGTAACTCGGCATGACTTTTGTAGTATAGATGCAGAATTTTCAGCGTCGCTCAAGATGCACACACCTCTCATCCTCCAAACGATTGTTTTAAAACGATACCTGAGCAAAAAGAAGAAAAAAAACTTAAGAATTAACATTTTTTTAAATTAATAATTCATGTAAGAAAAATAACACAGATTCCAAAAGTTAAACTTTTTCACATTTTTACTAACCCTTCAGGGATAATGAATAAATAATTGATTTTATGTTTTTTCTCCTTCAATTGATCAAACATCAATAAAATTATATTATTTCAAGTAACTACGCCCTGCAAATCAAACTAACTTGACCTGAAAAACACCCATGCAATAAGACACCACTGCCACATAGCTCCGCTCCATCCCCCTCCCCTCCCCTCCTCCATTCTCCACCAGCCCTAATTCTCAGCTCATACAAATTTCCTCTTGTAGTAATGGAAACGATGTAATATGCAAGTTAGAATGTTGGTCTGATAAATAAATTGAGAAAAATCTTCATGTTATAGATGTATTCATATATAGGCCTAACGTAATATGCCCTTAACAGTTTATGTAATGAGACAACTCATCGCCTTTAAGTAATCACGTGTTTCGGGGGGGGGGTATATGATGTAAGAGATATCCCATTATTGTCTAAGTTGGTTAATGAAGACTATATAACGCTGGATAAATAGTATTAATTACTTCAAAATCGTGTTATTAAAAGTTACAATAGATAAGATATTATGTTTACGTGACGGTTAATTAGTTATTCTTTAAAGGTGATTAAAATATCACAGGCGTAGCTGCATTTCCCTCAGATATTATGTTTACGTGAGGTTTGTTTTCACATTCTTGCATATCATTAGCACGCATACTGACGTGAATAACTTATTAGTCCAAGACGATGAAAAGTCTTAATTGTAATAAACCACATTTTAGGAATCCACTTGATAACTTTAGTGATCAAATGTAGTATAATACTTACATAAGCATTTTGGGAACGAACAAATAATATTTCTTGAACTGAATATAGGATAACAGGAAAATAAAATAACACTATAAGTAATAAGTTTGAGCAACGCAATTCAATGGAATTAAAATATTGATGGTTAATTAGTTATTCTTTAAAGGAGAGAAGCGTTTCTTTGCCGAAACCTCAATAAAAAATAATTGCGTCGGTGATTAAAATATCACAGGCGTAGCTGCATTTCCCTCAGGTGATAAAACAGCTAGAGAATTATATGTTACTAAATCTTTGAATGTTCAGCCAGAGGCCACATACCATCGTCTTCCGTCACAGGGATATATCAAGGGAGATACTGATATACAGACAGATCGTGGTAACGGGGCTGTTTGGTATAGTATTGGGTATAGTACAGTATATACGTTTAAGTATAGGATCAAACTCCCAGGCTACTATATATATATGTTAATATATATATACGTTTTCATTTATATATATATATATATATATATATATATATATATATATATATATATATATATATATATAAATATATATATATATATATATATTTATATATATATATATATATATATATATATATATATATATATATATATATACATATAAATATATATATATATATATATATATATAAATATATATATATATATATATATACATATACATATAAATATATATATATATATATATAAATATATATATATATATATATATATATATATATATATATATATATATATATATATATATATATATATATATATATATATATATATATATATATACACACATATTGTACTTTCTGCTGCATGAACCAACACACTTACTATTTTTTCCACGTATTTGTCATATAAAATTACATAGGGAATGATGTTCACGTATGATGAATCAGTAATGATGTCTGTATATGTAATGATGTCTGTATACTGACGTCATCAGCGTCACTATGTAGCATTGTTCGATCACTGATCACCAGTTGTGAATGTACATCAGGTCCCTCGTCTAGATTTATTGTTAATTATGTAAAAAAGGATAATAATCTGAGCATCACTTGAAACATTTCAATCCAATTCCCTTTTTGGCGTTTTCGGACTTTTTCGAGACATGTTCATTTGACTTCTTTATACGTCTTGTACCAAAAGTATTTTTTTTGGCAAACAAATGTCATAGAAACACAGAATCTATAGATAATATATTTTATTTTTGTGATACATATCATTTCAACTTTCTTACATTTGAAAGTCGAATACATTCAATGTTTATTGTTATCATTGTATCGGTTTCACGAGTGAGTGTTAGAACCGCACCCTATATCCGAGATCAAGCAAATAGAGTGAAAAACAAAGAAGAGACAAACACTTTGTTTTGCCAATTTGCATTATGACGCTCTTGCAACACTTACTATACAAAACTTATGGAGGTGATAACCCTTTAGATATCAGCATAGGATGTGCCCTGTTGGTGCAATACGAGACACTCCGTATCATTTACATTATGACGGTTGCGTATAAGAAATAAATTGGGCTTGTGGGCTTCGTTACTTTTCCTGCCGTTCAAATATCAGAAGTAGCTTGATTGTAAACCAAAAATGGAATTGTGACGTCACACCTCCCTGATTTAGTGTCTGTCTTCTTTTGGTACAAAAGATGATTTAATCACTAATATCTGGAAAACGAAAGATATGTAAGAATTATTTACAAATAGTTTACCCAGCTTGGTATAGATGACAAGAGACCCAGTGGCTTAGCAACACGACATCACCTTGTAGAGGGGCATCCTGTCCATGTTTCGATGCCCTTACTATAGTACCGCCACTACCCCCTCCCCTCCTCCTGCCCACATCCCCTCATTCTGGTTATATGCATCCTTACCCCGAACTTATAAACTACTAATTAAGCGAAGTCGCCCTAATTTAGTCCACATGGTTCTTTACACTGATTCTTTGTTCAGATATGAACTTCGTGCATCTGTATGTATATTGGAAGGGTTCACTCTTATATCAAGTTAAGGTTGTGAGAACTGTACACACAGACAGTGATAAGTTTAAAATCCCCTGAGAATACCCATGACTCGTACTGACAGATTGTGTAGACATTGATAATGACACGTGGTTTCATGTTTGTTTGCGTCTTGGATTATCCATTTTAGGCAAGCTCCTCGGGGCTAGAAATATCTTTTGATAAATTAAAGAAACACGGGAGACGGTTTTCTTTGTCATAGAAATGATTCTGTACTTTTTTCCCACCTCAAACTTTCAAGATGCTTAATTTGAAAAATGAGGGAAATTTTCAATTACAAATCTTCATTTTGAATATGGATCAGAGAGTACATGTAAGATAAAAGAAAGAAAGAAGGAAACAAGCAAGCCAAAATAAAATAAAAATTATGGAACGAATCAGGTATTTAGATTCGAAGATCCAGCACTGCACTTTGGAAGATTGGCGACCAACAAACAGAGAAACAAGTTTGTAATTATTTTTCAATCCTCATGAATCAAGACAAAACTAAAAGATTTGAGAATTTCATTGTCTTTGCTGTTTAATCCTTTGACTAAGTTACTATTGTTCGATGAATTCGCATTTAGCTCGTGCGATTTTTAGCATCCTCGGCCCTTGTCGATTGTGAGCAAAACATGTATTTTCTATAGCCTAAAGGGTTATCTTCCAAACTACTAAGACTTACCTCACGTAATGTCTAGACATGTCACATGAAAATTAGACACCTAAGATGTAGAATCTAGTTACGTAAAAACAAACATTATTTAACAACGCTAATATACTTTGCAAAACCAACTCACATACATCAGTTGACTGTACAATCGTTTGTGTGTGTGTGTGCTTCGTGCATAATCGTGATTCTGTTAAAAAGAATATAATAAAAGACTTTTTGCCGATTTGGCACCTCATATTAGTCCCCTTCCAAACTGTTACCATGACTGATCATGGCAATGACGTAGTCTAGTGCAGAATCATCATAGATTTAGAATAGATGACCATGTTGGCGTTCCATGCTAGTGCCATATATCTGATACCTGCATATATAGTTGTTAACAAGGTTAACGTTGCTATCTGTTTCATTACCATGGACTCTATAGTCATTAGAAGCCTTATAAGTCATCAAGGTATGTCCAAAGAACTCAGACGATAAGTAGGGGCCTACCAACGTCTACAATAGATATGATTGTATTCACGGTTCATCTGTACACTTGTTTAATGGATAAAGGGTGTACATTGGGTAGGTATAGGGCTTATACATGACCGTGAGATGAAGATCCACATGAAGTTAATCCTCTACAGCAAACAAAATGTTATAGATGTATCTTCCATAATTGATATCAAACTAAGCCGATGTGTAATATGCGGTCTTCTGCGTGCAAAGATAGTTAATAACTGAAATTAAGCAATTATCGGATTAAGCAAATATCGATTTAAGTAATATAATATCGATTCAATGAGAGCTTAATCATATAAATAATATTTAATAATATTAGTACTATTAATAATATAAATACTATATATTAATATTTATAATTTTTAGTAATATAATTAATATCGATTAAGGCAAATATCGGATTAAGTAAAACAATTAAGCAAATATTGGTTCCTTTCGGAACCATGTCAAATTAATGCGCAAAGGAACAAGGGCTAATAAATATATATATATATATATATATATATATATATATATATATATATATATATATATATATATATATATATATATATATATATATATCATAGATAGCTCTAGGTATACTGCTGAGCATGATTTGAGGTGAAGAGATCCTTCCATCCGATAACATGAATATTTCCTATCGAGGGTGTCGATAATTAGGTGATACAATATCCTAAAAAAATGTATTACACCAAGTTTCCTCTCGTTTTAAATGCATCCCACCAATCTCCTCCCCTCCTTCCTTCCTTATTTTCTCCTTTCAATAAAGATATTGAATTTACAATAAGTTGAAAAATTGATTATTACAATATGTAACAGATATCTTCACATTTCTTCAATTTAATCTGCTGCATTTACATGTATCACTGACTCATACGTATTCTCAAATTTCTTCATTTTCTTCTTTTTGTTGTTGTTATAGAATAGACTGTAGATTCCTTTAAGTTGAGGGATTTGAACTTAATATTGGCGTGAATTTTACTGCTCTTTCGGGAGCCTGGGAGACTTACGAGTTCAATTGTCTGTTAAGAAATTTCTTTTTTCTGTCCTTATCCTGAGTTTTTCTTTTCTTCAACTTTTCATTTTTCATCTAAATTCAGACTTTGATTCGCCAAAACAGTTAATTTATACCGATGGAGAGTAAAGGGATGCCACAGCGATGATAAAGTAAAAGTTACATTTATCTTTGCTGGATCGCCGGTTGATGACGAATTGTTAATTCAGTTCTCTTTCTCTTTCTATTCACAAATCGTAAAACCACATGTCGCCCTTGTCAGACTGGTTCATGAACTAATACATTACAAGAAAAGCAGGAAGTAATTGGGTGCCAATGTTTGTTTCAAAATCGAAAGCAGTGATATGAAAGAACAAGTATACTTGCAAGAAATGTCACTTGCAGAGTGCAGATTTCAATTATTTTGCGGCCTGCTTGCATGTTAATTTGGAGTTTGCTTTATCTCTTTCGATAAAGGATGGTGTCTGTTTGAGTTATGTTACTTTCGCTCTAATATTACAATGTGTAAGTAAGACGATAGAAAATAAAAAGTTCTAAAAGTTGACACATTTGTTAGTTTGCTGTTTTCAGCATTGATATATCACAGTGCAACAAAACAAAAAGGGGGAAAAAGGGAATTCTATAAAAAAGTTTTGTAAAGCTATTTCGGTTTACAAGATATTTACTTCGAGAATATGTTGAAACTCTGAAACGCTCCTTTAAGGCTATAAATCGATGTTGACGTCATTGCTTCTGTCCTGACCATACATAGTAACTTTACCAACATGTTTTCTTTCTTTCTCTCAACGTTGTGGCTTAGATGCAAAATGGTGGTTTGGCAAAATTTTGAACTGATTACACAATGATTTAAAAAATAGGGGGAACAATCTGGGGCTGTCGCATGGCACCCCCTGACTGGTACACGGGGTAGACCACCCCCTCG
This sequence comes from Apostichopus japonicus, assembly GCF_037975245.1. Taxonomy (NCBI): domain Eukaryota; kingdom Metazoa; phylum Echinodermata; class Holothuroidea; order Aspidochirotida; family Stichopodidae; genus Apostichopus; species Apostichopus japonicus. The sequence continues at coordinate 754,999 of NC_092561.1, forward strand.
CTTAGTACGCCACTGTTGCCTGAAACAATTAGTGACTCCACAACTTGACGTATCGACGTTTAACATTCAATGTAATTGAATGTCTTTCAACTACACTGCACTTTTAATTACCATGATATTTTTATTTTATCAAAGGCACTTTCTAATTACAGTTGTCTTAATTTCTCAGCAGAAAGGTCACTTTTCAGAGGGTACTTTTCATAACAGGGGCGTTCCTAATTAAAGATGTAATGGGTACTTTTGAAGGTTTTCATAAAACTGGGGGAATAAATCGGTAATTCACACGTGCTATATAGCTTAGTACATTGTGTCAATTCAATACCCTGCAGAATATTAATTTATGTAGTGACTGTTTTCTTATTTCTACTGTTCTAGGTGGATACAATGAAGTAGCCACAGACAACCAAATGCCAATAGCTCCAGATATCCCGACTCGCACAGACTCAATCTTCTTCGTCTCGTGCTTTCAGGTATGACGTCATTAATTAAAAGCGGTCAGGGGTCATACATCTTGTGATCGTATCTCTTGTCAGTTGTTGTGGCAAGAGGCGGATGTGAAAAGGAGTTGGATATGGGGGGGGGGAGAAGAGAGGAGAGGAGGGGGTAGGAGGAGGGGTGTAGGTTACCTGAGTCACGATTTAGTCAATCATTTGTGACTTTAAGTATAAGGGTATAGGCTATATGTTTGCATGGGAAAAGGTCACGGGAGGCGTTAAGAGTGGGGACATATCACATAAGGTAATGGGTGGAATAGGGGCGGGGAAGGTTCTAGGGACCGGTTACCGTCGACCTGAATTCGACTTCAAATACATGTCGCTGAACACGTTGAAGAATGAGGACAGTCTCAAGAAATAAGGAACAGTTAACGTGTAAATTCTGATCATTTCTAACCATGCAAAAACATACTACTACTACTACTACTTCTACCTCTACTACTACTACTACTACCACTACCACTACCACTACTACCACTACCACTACTACTACTACCACTACTACTACTACTACTACTACTACTTCTACCTCTACCACTACTACTACTACCACTACCACTACCACTACTACCACTACCACTACTACTACTACCACTACTACTACAACTACTACTACTACTATACTACTACTACTACAACTACTACTACTTCTACCTCTACCACTACTACTACTACCACTACCACTACCACTACTACCACTACCACTACTACTACTACCACTACTACTACAACTACTACTACTACTATACTACTACTACTACAACTACTACTACTTCTACCTCTACCACTACTACTACTACCACTAACACTACTATTACTACTACTACCACCACTACCACTACCAATACCACTACGATTACTACTTCCACTACTACTATTTCTACTACTATACTACCACCACTACCAATACCACTACCAATACCACTACAACTACTACTACCACTACCAGGCCTCATAATAAAGGTATGCATCAGACGACGTTGAATTCACATGGCACTCAATGCTACTTATAGTTCGAACTGGCTATGACTCACCTTTCTGGCTTTCCAAATGAAGACTTTTAGACAATATTGGGCAAGTCGAGGAGACAGTTTTTCTATTTAAAAAGCATTGATTTGCAACGTTCAATCTCTTTACTTTTCATCGAAACATGGGAACTATGTCATTTAATTTCTCCTCTCTCTCATTCTCTCTCTAAAACTATACGACCCTAAATATAGCTACAGCTTCAGTTGTTTGAGAATTTAATTTGCTTTCGGGGTAAGAAAAGCGTTGAGTTAACAGTTGGCGGGAAAAGCTGGCGGCAAATGGTAAATGAATATATTCCTAAAATGTGTTTGCCTGTAGGTCTAGACCGATTCATTGTGTACTCAATGTCCGGTTACCGAACCTTGTAGACAACATAACACATGAAGATACATAATTTCTTGTTTCTTAAAGAGTAACTGAATTTGGACCATTTATGTATACATTCGAGAGAGAGAAAAAGTGCTGAGCATAAAATACCAACGGGTACATTTTTTTTTTTCGTTCGTAGCTGCATAAGTAATTTTTTACCTGATGTGTAATTTAAGTATATCCAGATTGTGCAAATATTTGGATAAACTTTTTGACAGGTATCGATAACACACGAACTCATTGCTTTGTTATGGAAACGTTAAGGCGCCGTCAAAATGTCTTTCTCTCCCCAAATATGCTGCACTTTATAATTTTTAATACAAATCCCATTTTGAAATGTGTGACATTCTTTCGTTTTATTGAAACATGTTGATTTCACGAGATTTAATTAAATGATAGTCAATTTATGATTTTGCTACAAATTGTTGAAATGATAAAATTTGATAAACTAAATCATTTTGTCATTTTATTTGTCATTTTATTGTTATTTGGTTAATGCATTAACTGAACAATTCATTTTTTTTAATTGGCTATGAAATGTTCACAAAACGATCTTAACAGTTTGACGGCCCTTCGCCGTTTCCATACTATACGTCTGCATGCTTTCCTATCATAACTCTCAGCTGGTTTGGGGGGGGGGGGATGAAATATTTGAGTAAAAATAACACGAAAAAATCTGCATTAATTTAGAAGTTGCTAAATCGTATGATATTTAATTTATATCAAATATTCGATTATGATATACCATGCACTATACGTTTGCACTTTTTGGCCAGTTTTGTAAATACTTCTGCAGAAGGATTAAATATGTCACTAAATTTCCGCTTTCATTAAAACATTAACGAGATCGACCAAATATACTTCATCTTCTCCGACTAAACACCTCCCTCTGTCGATGTAGTTATGCGCATGAGCATTTCCAATGTCTCTTGTACCCACGTGGTTATCTCTAGCTTTTTAATATATCTCTTTTAATCACCGTTATGTGGTCATGCCCCCAGTATTCTTTATCTTTAGATTTCATATTTGGTATTTAATCCCTATACAGTTTTATGTCCAATCACCACTTTAAGGTTCTCTGTTATTGTAATCAGATACGGTATAGTATTTTCAAATGTATAGATTTATATAATACAGTACCGGGTGAAATAGTGCGCTCACATTCAGTCTTTCCAGTAAGTATATAACACCACTCATTATGATGGTAATATCCATCGCAAAGAATCAATCAACGGGAATTCATCAACTATACCATAATTATTAATACAAAAAAAAAACATGGGGAAGGGGATGAAAAACGAAATGTCCTACTCCAATGTTATAGGCATGAACGTCACACAAACGTAGGAGATAACTAAACGTATGTTTGTTTTCTTCAAACAGTATAGATTTCTGTTCCAATTAGAGGTATTTTTTTTATCCATGTCGCGCGCAATGTTGATTGAATGCATATTATATATAAGATTACTCATCTCATAGCAACACGGCCATATTGACGTTATCACCATGTAACATATTATTACGTGGTTTGTGCATTGAGAAGTCCTATATGTAAAAAACAAGAACTATAGAGTGAGAAAATGAGACGTCTCGTGTGTATATGACCAAGGATGGGGTGGGGGAGGGGTATGGACAAGGGTGGGATCAAATGCTAGTACACATCATATACATAAGGCGCGGTAGAATAATTTAATGGGTTCTCGCCATCTTGTACGTCCCTCGCCCCTCGCACTTCGCCCCTCGCCCATCGCCCCTCGCCCCTCGCCCTCGCCCCTCCACCGTTGTGTCTCGCCCCTCACCCCTTCGCACCACGCACCTCGACCCTTGACCAGTTTTCAATACATCCATTTCGTATTTCGATTTCAATCTATTTTTCGATCTAGGTATTGATGTAAATTTTGATCTATAGATTTTTTGAGTAGGTGTGGATGTTGCTCTAAATGCATGGTAGATGTAGATGTACACAATTATATATATAAATTTACGTACACAGACACATGTACATACAAATACATAAATAGATATACATGAAGACATAATGTACTGTCACTCTGTTCTTCATCAGGCAGGCTACTCACCGTGTATACGTGTCTTATTTTTTTTTTTACTAGGTTGTCTATTATGATATTATGAAGTTACATTTATGATATTACTATAGTCGGAATTCTCTAGTGAACATAAACGATGTGAAGCTTGAACTTGACCGATCGATCGTGGTTGTCATTTTCTCGGTCTGTAAACCATATCACGTATGAATGAATGATTATGTGTAACACCACCGTAAATGACTTCAACAGATACAGGAATTATCGGCTACTAAATAACAACTTCCATGTCTGTTATGCATTGTGTTGTCGAAAGGTTATATATTCCCGGGTTATATGAATTACAACCAAAGTTTACTGGCCAATGTAAGATATCAGATGACGTTCGCATATATATACAAGAGTGGTGGGAATACGCACTAGAGATCGCTACGCATGTACCACATAGCCTGTATATAACGTAAGGTATAGGTCTATACTTAGGTGCACGGTAGGTCATATTGACAGGCATATACACTCAACCTAATATAAATATTACAATCTGTGGGGTATAGGCCTATATCGCGGGCGCAAATTCTCAACAAATTTATAAAAAAATGGCAACTGTATATTTCATGTTACAAATTGTGTGAACAATTTTAACATGGGTGGGATCAAATGCTACAGTACCCATCATGTACGTAATGCGAGGTAGAATAATTTGCTCTGATATTTCATCCATTCATATACAATAAGAGGGAATTTGTGTCTATCGCGTCTCAACCTTTCGGCGGTTTCGGTGCAACGGACCTAGTGGTGCCCGGTGTCGGGGACGGTTACCGGTAGAGCAATCCGCCCTTAACATTAAAACCGCTATGATTATGGTTGACCCATAGGATTGTTGAGAGGAGGGAGTGGCTCTTGAAGTATTGAAGCCGATTCCCATTTAGGGGTTGGGGTAGGGGTAGGGGATACCTAGGCTATAAACTGGGTTTAATATTAGGTCTACACGTAACTAGGTTGTTCTGCTAAATGCTTTCAGTAATGTTTTTGTACGTGGTTGAAAACCGGGATTACACCCGCACACACATCGCCTGGTAAGAACCCGTCTCAAATACGACTGGTTACATTAACCAGACGGAATGAGTGTTTGCTTGCTCTACCTGTAAAGTACATATTCTGGAGGAGTTAATGCCAATACTAATGAACCCTGAATAAACCATTATAAGACCTATTTCAAAATTACGGTTTCCTGCTGTTTATATACTTAACTTGCTTTATAGAAGGACCATTTAGAAATTAAGAACTTTCACTGAATTTCTATACTGTGACATCGTTTGTGAACTCTTAGGTTAAATTGCGGTGATAAAATGTCATGATTCTAGATCAATAACACACGTGAGACGTGAACTTAACTGTGCGACGTCATGTGTGAATTAATGGCGGTGCTTCATTGATCATGCGCACTAGTAGTTATTTGTTCACATTCTGATAAGCAAATGTTTTACCTATACGAGTAGATAGCATTCCCACGATAGGCCTTGGTGACAATGGCTTAGGGTGTGAATATCACGTGTCAGCTAGTCAATCAATCAATCACTGTTACTCAGCCAATCAATCGGTCGGTCACTCGGTCCATCGGTCGGAAGGGGGGGGGGGGTCGTTCGGTCATCCGGTCACTCACTCACTCACTCACTCTGCCAGCCAGTCAGTCAGTCAGTTATTCATTCGCCCAGCGAATGAGTTATTCATTGTCACATTCATTCACCCAACGAATGACTTATTCGCTGTCACTCGGTGCATCGGTCGGTCCAACAGTCATTCAGTCAGTCTGTGAGTCAGCCAGCCAGTTAGTTATCCAACCACTCAGTTACGCACTCAGGCACTCAGTAGATGTGTCGGTCTGTCAGTCAGATAGTCGTCCATTCGTGTGGTCATTAAAATTATATGAGTCACTTAGTCCATCTGTCAGTCAGTCAGTTATTCAGTCAGTCGAGTCAGTTGGCCAACCAGTTAATGACTCAATCTGTCCGTCAGTGAGTGTGACTTTCAGTGTGAGAGTCAGCCAGCCAGTTAGTTATCCGACCACTCAGTAACGCACTCAGGCACTCAGTAGATGTGTCGGTCTGTCAGTCATATAGTCGACCATTCGTGTTAAAATTGTATGAGTCACTTAGTCCATCTGTCAGTCAGTCAGTTATTCAGTCAGTCGAGTCAGTTGGCCAACCAGTTAATGACTCAATCTGTCCGTCAGTGAGTGTGACATTCAGTGTGAGAGTCAGTTTGGATGTTTGTTTGTTGGTCAGTCGGTCAGTTCATCGATCAGGGTACCAGTGGGTTGATCAGCCAGTTAATCAGCTATTTAATCAATCTGTTGTATTGTTCCCAAAAAAAAACCTTTCTAAAATGATCTGATTATCTGGAATTCACATATCAGTCAAGGAGAAGTCAGTTATTCACTTCGCGATTAACCCTCCCAGTCTCCACCTCTTTCTCTCTCCCTCTCTCCATCTCATATAAAGTTCTTACGATATTTCATGCATCCTCCTCTCGTGTTTGTCATCAAGATTTATCATTTTGATTCCTCCAAGCTAGCACATTCCGCCGGAAGAGGATCAACTTAATCGAAAAGCATTAACTCGTGACGAAGGAATTTTAAAATCTTCTCGCGATAACATTGAACAGCCTCAGCATTCTGCAGTGCGATTAGAATGTATAGTCCCGTTTTATGTATGAGTAACACTATACGTAACAAGCATTATACAAATAAAGAAACTGCTGTTATTTTCCGGCATGGAAATTAATAAACGTAATTATAGATTATTCAATTAAAGTAATGACTTCCTGTTTTATCTGGAGTAATCGGGATGATATATATTTTTTTACACCGTGAGAGAGCTCGTAGTAGTTAATTGTTTATAAAGTACACGTGGCAATGTACTTCAAGCCTGATCAAAGTATCACGGAAAAAAAAAACTTGGAACAAATTTGACAAATAATTTATAATATTATGGTAATTTTCTCCATGTTTGGTCAGATCTGACATAAATAAACAACATTGGTATCTGTCTGTCATTCTACTGTTATATATTTCAATTTTTGAGTGAAAATTGGGAAACATTGAACCCAATAACAATTGTTGTTGAGTCGGTCGTCCACTGCATTACGACTTTATCTGATCTAATGCTTAGGATCTTAGTGCATGTTAACTTCTTATTCGACATTGATCATTCGTAAAATATTACAGTATATAGTACATATAGAACATAGTATGTAGTATACACATAATGAATGGTTATGAGTGCAATAGTGCAAATATTTCATGAGTTGAAAGATGGAATGTTCCATTCAACGAGGCGCAGCCGAGTTGAATGGAACAAATTACATCTTTCAACGAATGAAATATTTGCACTATTGCACGAATGGAAACCATTCATTATTTGTTTTATACAACACCTTCAAATTTGGATATAATTGGATCTAAAATGCACTCATGCAACAGATTGTTTTGAACAGACAGGTTTCTCTGCTCTCTTACCATTGAAAAAGTGCTACCAAAAAAGTATAACCCATGGTTCTATTCCATAGAGTGCAATAGAGCAGATTTTACATGCAATCGACGAGCAATTGACCAATCAAATGGCCGGAATATAATTAGGTGTTGTATAATATACATTGATTCTATGATGAGGAGTGCATAACCATGAACTCTCATAGACAGGAGCTTAGAAAATGTTCCTGTGCTGATACATATGGTCAGTGTTGTGTGGGTCTTTTACGGTTAGTCTTAAAACTGAATCACACCCTACCAGCTGCATTTAAAGGAGCTTAAATAGGTTATTTATTTATTTAGGTTTGATATGGCGAATACAGTGGATGCCTGTTACAACATGATTCTTAAAGGAGCTTACAATATGTTAATGTTCCTGTTTAATATGATTTGTGAATTGTGTGTTTCAAAGCATGATTTTTAAGATGCATGAAGCCCTGAATACTTTAAAGGCATTTAGAGGGTGTGACTTCTCCTTTGGTATTGCTAATGTATATATGCTCGTACTATCATATGTTGATGCTCAATTAAACACGGAACACTGCTGTAAATGGGCTTAAAGAGTATGTGCTGGTTTGATACGGTCAATGTTTTGTCCGATAAGGTGAGATTAATTAATACAATGGCTGTTCCTTTAGAGTAACTTAAGAATATGAATTTGTATATAGTATTGTTAATGTCGTTTAAGTCTTTAAAGGCATTGAAGACTCGCCCCAAACCGCGTGCGGCCATCTGAAAAAAAAGGTAACTTTCTGTTGCTTGCAAGTGACGTTTTGTTCGTGTCGCTACAAAATGCAGACAGTAATGAAACGTGATACCTTGGTATCTTTAGCTGGACCTGAGATGTCCATCGTTGTATCGTTTGTATACCGTGCTGTGGGTATTGACCGCAGCTGTATGTACTGACTGTACACTAGTGTCTAACTACCGACGGTAGCAAGCTGTGTGTGTATTTTCCGGGATCGATGGTGGTGTCTAACACTTCTGTTACACCTCATTCGAAACTAGGTCAGATTACTGGCATTAGACGTTTCTTTTTGCGCGAGTCTTTACACCCTTTAAGGTTTTATTCTTGGAAGCTATAAAATTAAATGTCAAATAATCCTCTAAGTGAGGTTGGCCTGAAGGTTATTCGAAGACAATGCGATGTTCTCTTTGTTTCTTCTTCTTTACCTCTCTCATTAGTGTAAACATCCCAGGAATGATAGTGGCAGGCAACTGTTGACAACAGACATGAAACAGCATGTGATCTCTCGTCTATTCTGTACATAAGAGTTGCCAGCACGTCGAGCCAAAAATCTGTTTTAATTGTACCGACAATTGCTCAAGAGAGCGGTAGTTATTTACCCTGTCGTCATGCATTTCTATGTAAAAATATCGAGATGACAGGTCTTGATACACCGTAGTCTGTTTACCGAACATCCAGGGTTTGCTTCGTGACCCGAGTTCAATACGAACGAAGTGGAAACAATTAATACTAGTATATATAGACATACTACTATACTCTCATAGTAGTACAAAATTGATGTCATAATGGGATGTTCTAACCCTACAAAGGTAGCTTAAGCTTCCAGAACGCAGAAAAGACTCGGAAAAATCCCATCCAAGCTGGACACGTAAACCAAACAACTTGTGGTCCACCAGACTAGTAAAAAATCAACGCTTGTTCTAAATGAGTCGCACCACAATTAATTACTCCCATTGACTCACACACTAAACTCGTCACTTTCCAAGGTCGCTAGAGCATATATAGAAGTTGTCAACTGACATGTCACCCACCATATATATAGCTGATGGCTTGGGCTATCACAGCACATTCAACTTTTGAGCTAGAAGAGCTCAATGCTTAGCATAGTGTTTCCCCAACCCATCTGCCAGCTCTCGCTGCGGAAACTTCTTGTTTCACACAAGATTTTCTAAAAATGCTTTCAATCACCTTCCATCCTCCAGATTTTTAGACAATCAGAAGTTTTTTTTCTCGTCCTCTTCAACATCCAAGTATCAACAATATTGATGAGTTGACAAAAGTTAGCTATGTTATAGGCTAGTTAGCTAGGCTACATGGTTCACTTAATTGACATGTATTATTTAAAGGGTGTGAAGACTTGCGCAAAAAGAAACGTCTAATGCCAGTAATCTGACCTAGTTTCGAATGAGGTGTAACAAAAGTGTTAGACACCACCATCGATCCCAGAAAATACACACACAGCTTGCTACCGTCGGTAATTAGACACTAGTGTACAGTCAGTACATGCAGCTGCGGTCCATACCCACAGCACAGTATACAAACGATACAGCGATGGACATCTCAGGTCCAGCTAAAGATAACAAGGTATCACGTTTCATTACTGTCTGCATTTTGTAGCAACACAAACGAAACGTCACTTGCAAGCAACAGAAAGTTAACTTTTTTTCAGATGGCCGCACGCGGTTTGGGGCGAGTCTTCAATGCCTTTAAGAGGTGCTACGTTACGTGGATACCGTGAGCAACAACCAGGCGACATTTGTAAAGGGGCTATTCGTACAACACTAATCGATATCTTGCATTTTTTTCAATTTTTTCCTCCAACATAAGCTTGATGGGAACTTTACAGGGATATTCCGGTGGTTGAAGTTGATTGCCTCTATAGCAAAATTACTGCAGCTTTAAAGGATTGGTTCAGGTGTTTAACATGTCTATTTTGTATGAAAGAGCACAAAAAGACAAAAAGAACAGCGAAGAAACTACCATGATAGCATGCTCTGTTAAGGAGATATGACACTTTGAAAATATCAAAATTTCTTTGAAAATGACTGGTGTAGAAAGACTAACTGTGAGGGTGTGATGTCACATCCTCACTCCCTTAACATGTGTGAATATATTTCTTTCAAAATTATTTACATTGTTTAACACATTTGAAAATAATATAATCAAAAATTCTTCACATGTTTAATCTCAAATATATACTTCCTTTAACAAATATGAGATCTCCTAACATATCTTTTGGTTGAAAGTCATGAAATCTCACAAAATATTTAGAAAACAAAAACAAAGACTTTTCAGGAATGTGAGGATGTGACATCACAGCTAGTCAGATTTCAGCAGTTTCTACCCAATCTGATTAAACTTTACACTTGAATATCTCTTTAACCGAAAAAGATATTTGAACAGATTTTTCACCATTGTGTTTCTTTTATTGTCCTCTTACATATAACATAAACATGTATGACAACTGAACCAATCCTTTAAGTGAAACCCACATCTTCATAGCATTTTGTATTGCGAATATATGTTTTTACATGTCTCGATATTAAAGCATCTGGCAACATTCCTATACCTACACGATAATCTACTTCCTGGAGAAAAAGGATGGTTTTAGCCAGTCCAAATAGGTTACAATAAACTCAATGATAACTTGGGTTAAAGACAAGATAATGAGATGGGATTTACTTACAACTATATACAGTGTGAAATTTAAGTGTTATATGGTCGGTCTGGCCAAACAACGAAGTATAATTGCAAAATACTGAGAGAGTGAATAAGATCAAAATGTTTTCCATTTGTTGACAGGCTACAGAAGGAACGGCAAATAGCGACATAGAGCAAAACTGGACACGATATGTTGGTTACGATACTCTGAAATCTTTCGTCGAAGGACAAGGCAAATCCCTAGGAAGGGCTGGCTTCTATAAGAGGTTTACACCGGTGTCACCCTTTGGTACTTTCTCCCACGTGTTTAGATGCGAGTTGGTCGGTTTCCATGGCTCCGAAGATACATTATGGGAGGTTGTAAGGGCCATTAACGGTACATCGAATGGTAGCAGCTTAGGCAAGGTCAATTCTTCCCTCTATAAAGTGGTATATGTTAGTACCCCACGAAATAACAACAAGTAAAAACTTCTCTGCAGAGAACGCTGTTGATTGCAGCTGACCTCTGACCTCTTATGCCAAACAAATTCATTGTAATAATTTTTAAAAACAGCTTTTTTTTGCAGTTGATCTTGATAAATCGTTAAAGAGGCCATGACACGAAAAATCCAACTCATCGAGAGTAACTTCCTCTGAATCTATGAGAAAATCTATGTTCAAAACTATCCTCAACACCTTGAAAACCTCAAGGACTAATTAGTAATTAACGTTTTAATATTCGCATCCGAAAATAGATATCTGAGAATGCGATTTCACAACAAGACAATGATGACGTCATGTTAGGAACACACGTGCAAAGCCCAGGCATGTATCGGATGCGCGACGATCATACCGTTCCATATACAGTACACGCACATTTACACTGAGAGAACAACCACTGTATTACGCTATATCGTTAGAAATTTCAAGTTTGTTTTACAACTGTTGTAAACTATCCGAGAGAAATGCCGGTCCGTTGTGTTGTTGGGGGCTGCATAAATATCATTACCCATGCAATTAGCCTTCATCCATGGCTGAAGGACGAAAAAAACACGGCGATTATGACCAAGTTAGTGCACAACACCATCGCCGATTTCACTGGGCCTAGCCAGTATGCAGCTCCGAATGAAGCGAACACTTCACGGAAGCATACTACGATCCCTCCTTTTTGTTATGAAATAAAACAAATGGACTTTAACGGTTCGACATAAAAGAGTCATTCTTCTGTCAAGTAATCCACAAAAACTACTCTGAAGACCAGATCGGGGAACAGGAAACCTCCAATGGGGCAAGTGGCGATCCTTAGGAGGTAGCGCGCCGAGCACTAGTAGTACTATAGTATTAGCGTTACTACACTGAAGTCGCAATAGACGAAGAGATTTTACTGTATCATCTAAATTAACACCCCCTTCATTGCTCTATTGTATACTAATAAGCTATGAGGTTAGCTTCAGAAGCGGTGCGTTACATCTTCTTGTGAACAAATCTCAGTGCCCCAATTTATTTCTGGAATATGCTGGATCAGTTAGTTATAGCAATAATTTCTTATTCCTATTCCAGGAAAACCATTTTTTATGTTGTGGAGCCTGGAGTGGGGGTAATGGGGATGGGTCAAAATAGGTAGGTAAAAAGATTTTATTCCAAAGGGTGTTTAATTAAATCTCAAAGCGATTTATTTTAAAGTCACAGAGCCAAAATTTCACACCACATAGTTCAAGTGTTAAATCATTGAACAAAATTTATTCAATATCAGTTCTAGACAGTCATTCTGGACAATCTGAACTAACATTAACAACAATCATTGTATTATATGACATAAAAGTAAAACTGTACTTTCCATAAACATTATCATTCTTAAATTACACTAATGTAATTTGTGACATCAAAGGAGGTTAAAAGAAAACAACTTACATGAATTTTTTGGCTTTAAGCCTACAAAGCAGTTGCATGTCCATCGCTATCAATCGTTGTTATGACAAATTAATTAGAATAATCCAGAAGCAAATACAATAAAGGGTTATTTAAACCAAGAAACACTGCACGAAGTAACTCACATGCAAAAATGTTACACAAGCACGACGACACGTACAACACTGATGGGCAATATGAAACACAGCATCACACGCATTAAAACAATCGAAGACCATTAACAGGGTGTACAGCTGAGTTTTTGAAGAAAGACTACAAAACAAACCAACTGCTGCTGAAGAAACAAAGTCTAAACATTCAAGAGTTCTGCTGCCTCCATTGGTCTTTATTATGACTTTTCTGTCAAATATCATTGGTGATATGGATATTTTGGCTTCCAGATTAAAGGTACGAATCAAAAGTCTGGGAGGTAAATGCCCCTAAAAAGGTCAATGCCTGTTCCCTTATGCACATATTATATGACATCACGGTCACGCCAATACTTGTGTCCAAATGCTTCAAAACATGCCTTTTCTTTCATTGTTGATGTTGGGTCTGGAAAATAACCTTTTCATCCTGAATTAAAAGTCTTGAATTTCAATATATCAACACTGAGGGAACCCTGACGGATTGGTAATCCAACACAATCGTAGTTTAGAAAAGGTGTTTCTGGAGGAATTTCTCAACCAAGGCTTCCTATACAATGAGTTTTCTCCTGGCAACTTGAATCCAGTGTAATGACCATTGGCTGGAAAATCACTTCTGATCCTTTGGACTGCACATGATGGTAGCACAACCCTGACGTGTCTTGCTAGGAACCCCAAGTATCATTGAACCTGTTGACCGTAGGCTATGTATCTGTACTGCCTGGGAAAAAATTTATGAAAGTTCAAAATGTATTAATGTTGGCCATGATGTCCACAATATCAAGCAGGCATACAATGTACAGTTATGGTTACATTTGTTGTGATTTTACACCTTCCATGTATCATGAAACATTCTTTTGTTTCAGAAAATTGATTTGCAAAACTCTAGGCCAAAGTACTAGCCAAGTAATAATGAGTATGAAATAACACATATGCCTACCTAGCATGGCTGCATAATGCAACTTACATCCCCTAGCCAAACTTTCAGTATGCAACCAACCCTACTAGTACTACACACTCTACATATGGGTTGTAAGTTACCGTAACACAACGCACAATACGGTTTAGGGTGTTCCGCGAATTCCAACAACACATGCACAAAATGGACTGGATTTTGTTTTTAAATGCTTCGTTAATAAATTCTTACCACGTTGTATGTTCCTTGCAATGGTTTCGAACGGATTTCTTCTTCGATATGTTGTGGAGCTTCAATTTCGGCTCGTTTAACAGGCTCGAACTGATACGGTTCTAACACCTCCGCTCCACCCTCAACGTTCGGTTCAATATTGGAATGATCATCGCCTTCACTCTCTGCTTCGAATATGAGAAAGGGCACTCTAATTATAGCCCAATTTCACTGCCTAGTGAAGAACCATTATCACTTTGAACTTCGGTTGCCGCAATTGGTTCTGGATCCGCCATTTCACAGGAAATTTTGATTTGATATCGCACTTGTGATCGGTGTTTTGTTTAGTAACCACTAGTGGTATGTGTACTTGTCTACTGTGTACGTGAACGGTATTGTAAGCAGCGACAACAAATGTGTTCAAAACGTGACGTCACATGACGTCATGCGAATCGGAAAATTTTCGAGTAAACAAAGTTTCAAACGCCGAAAAGGGTAAATTCATTCTCAATTTTCGACTTGAAAAATCAAGTTTTAAACTGGCAGATTGGTTGATACATGTTCTAGAGAACATTCTTTGATGGATCCCAAAAATATAGGACTTTGAAATTTTCGTGTCATGGCCACTTTAATGGTTAAATCCCATAAAACAATGAAATACATTGGCTTTACATAAATCATGTTAATATATGCAAATTAAGAAGACAATGTAAGCACTTTTAGAGCCGTTCCGATATGCTTCTTACATGTTGTTAATAATATCGTTGTAATCCAACGAAACATTTGGTAATATGACCATTATTAAAGTATGCTATCTTAAAACAACGGTATACTGTCGAATAGTCCAATTACATTTCAATGTTATTTGAGTAATACGCCCTAGGTTTGGTAAAACTGCCTGCCAAACCGCAAAAAGCTGATGCACGATGTTATGTTACAATCAAAGGTTACGAAAGCTGTGAGCGCTGCAGAGAAAACTGGATTGCCCGAAAACGCAGAGGTGGGATAGGGTTGGGGGGGGGGGTTGGAGTATTCCCCGGGTATGAGCAAAATCCGAAAAAACAAAGCTTATTTTAAATGATAGTGTAGTTTGCCACGGTGACTGTAGCTAAAATAACCAAATCGTACTCACTTATCAATGGAAATAAAGTACTCCTAGCAGTGAAAATGGAAGGAAGAAACTATTTATTATGTAGTACGCTATGTTTATACTTATATCCGCATATAAAGCGGAAGGCCCGTGGTTCGAATCCCGGTGGAGGCTGAAAGTTTCTTCACTGTTCTCGATTTTCCAACTCATTACGATTTTCATTATATATATATATATATATATATATATATATATATATATATATATATATATATATATATATATATATATATATATATATATACATTTACGACATTTACGACAGTGGGTGACCTACTGTATAATGTTACGTACTACAATTGTAATTGTAACATGTTTTAACTTGCGTAAATCGTCCAGAACTGTTTTCAGTCGTCGAGAACTGAACAAGTGGGCACACACCCCTCTTACACCTATACCCCTCCCCATGCAGATCCCTTCCCCAACCATAACCCCCTCTCCACCCTACTTGAATATTTTAACGTGGAAAGGGCGCCCAGAGTAGTTGATATTGAATGGATCTAGTATATGTATGCTGCTCTCAACGGATATGAATTCGTAATTATTTTGCAGTTGATATATTGTAGTTGATATATTATAATTTATTTTTAAGGAGTATATGACATGTCTCGGTGCGTGTATAGGTTATTTCTATGATTTATAAACGTTTTGCTAAACCTTCAAAATTGATACCAATGTCATGACTCGTTACTGATGCCAGTATATGTTTCATAAAAGTAACGAATTCAATGTTTACTCATTGTGTCTGTAAATTTTAAAAAACATTTTCTTTTGAAAAAATTATTTTAAAGTTTCTTTCTTATTTTTAATCGAAAAATATGCTTACTTTGTGAGCGTATAAGTTATGTGTGTAACATGTTTTATGTGTATAACATGTGTTTACCGTGTGTTATATTTGAAACATGTGTACATCGTTATGTTATGCTATATATAACATGTGAATACCATATTTTACGTGTATACCATGTGTAAAGCGTACACCATGTGCATACAACATGCTATGCTTATAAAATGTGTTTTCTGCGTAGCATGTGTAGACCATTTGCTTTGCTTATACAAAGTGTATACCAAATATTACTCTATACCATGTGTTTACATTGTGTTAAGTGTGTACCGGTACCATGTCAGGGATGTGTGGGCGGCACTGGGCGGACCCGCCCAGCACTAAAGTACCGCCCAGCACTGTCTTAAAAATCGTGAATCCCGCCCAGCACTATTTCCATCTAAAATCCCGACATTCCTAACAATATATTCAACACAAATTGGGCCTATAGCCTATGACAAAATCATACAGACTAACAATGCATCAGTTACGCATGCGAGAAACATTACTTACGGCTCTTAATCGGTCCCTGGTAAAATCTCTTTGAAACAAACTAATAACTTTTACCAGATACGTAATATATTTCACTAAAAAACATAATAATAAAATGTAAATTGTTAGCAAAACTAGTATTGTGTATGTGCTTAAAAAGCTACACAAGTGCGAGCATTTGGCATCTGAGAATCTTCAAAAATCGAAAAATTTCTCAAAGGGGAGGGGACACCCGCTCCCCCTTAGACCCCTCCGCCAGTGCGTCGATCAGTATTCCCGGCACTCAGAAAATCCTGGTCACATCCCTGCATGTGTATACCATATGCTATGTGTATAGCATTTGTATATCATAAGACACATGCATACCACATGTTATGTGTAAATCATGTGTCACGTGTATGCCATGTGTATTCCATATAAGTTACGTGCATACCATATGTTATGTGTAAATCATGTGTTACGTGCATACCATGTGCTATGTGTAAATCATGTGTACACCATGTGTAAGTCATGTGTTATTTGTATACCATGTGTATGACATGTTTTGTTTCTGCTGAAGAAACTCTGTCACAATGATTCCCCAAATAAATCGTCTTTATTCGAAAGTATAAAATATTAAAATGATTGTTTTCTTCATATTTGTATCTTTCTTTATATTTCAGAGATCTTTTTTATTTACGAGGAAAAGAAGAAGAAATAAATCCCCATTCCCTTTTAAGTATATGGTGAGCACTGCCCTAAAACTAACGGTACATTATAAGAGATAGTTTATGCTTCGTCCTTCTGAACTTTTCAACTTAATTCTCGGTGAAATGAAATCATAATTCTTGCTTTAAATTAATTTACACAAATCCTCCGATCTA
This sequence comes from Apostichopus japonicus, assembly GCF_037975245.1. Classification (NCBI taxonomy): domain Eukaryota; kingdom Metazoa; phylum Echinodermata; class Holothuroidea; order Aspidochirotida; family Stichopodidae; genus Apostichopus; species Apostichopus japonicus. The sequence continues at coordinate 772,361 of NC_092561.1, forward strand.
ACCTCTGTTAGTAGAATTCTGTTCTATACCAATGAGTATATATAATTCTACTGTTGGTACTACTGCATGTATGGCTCTTTTTTATTTTGTATGAAAAGTCACCCAAGAAAGAACCTGGACACGTAAACCAAACAACCAAACGACTGATGCGCTCTCAACCCCACCCCCTGGCATCGAGACTGTGACTGTGTTATCATAGTCAGGTGTCTATCACGATTCCTTCTATAGAAGGGGAACATAATGCTACACATGATACTTTTTAAGAAAAGACACCCACCTTAGAACCTGTGTTAAAAACCAAACAATCAAACGACTGATCCGCTCTCAACCCCATCAGCCCCCTGGCATTGATACTGTGACTGTGTGATCATCGTCAGGTGTTAGAAAGGGAACATATATATATATATATATATATATATATTGCATATGGCTATTAGAAATACAGACCATTATTGAAAGCTATCGAAAACTCATGGCCTTAGCAATTTACGCTGCACTTTTAAAATTGTAAAGAAGGCTATGTATGGTAATGCGACACATTTGTACGGAGATTTTAAGGTGACATAAATATATAAATATAAATAAGTCTTGTGTTTGATTTCCAAGGTTATGTATAATGTTCAGATATTAACGCATTAAAAATCTTGTTTCCGAAGATTTAAAATCCTTCGTGCTCAGATATTCCACTATTAAGCTCTTTTATATGAATGTGTGATGATTTTTTGTATATTCAGATATTCAAATATTAAAATGTTGCAGCTAATTAATCTGAACCGGCATTTTTTTGATGTAAATCAGTTAGATATTTAAGCATATGAATAAGGGAATGACTTATAATAAGCAGATATTTAAATATCAATATATTCTTTATCCCGGTTTTTGAATTTTTAACATATTAAGTTTACTGTCTAGGATATGAATATTAATCGTCAGGTGGTTTATAAATATTATTTTGTTGTAGCTCCGGAATATCTCAATTTCTTAATGTCAAGATATTGACTCAATGTTGTTATTTCTTCCAAAACTTCCATTATCTAGATCTCTTAAAAGATACTTGAAATGCTGCACCCTGTATCTGAATATCCGAATCTCACCTTAAACGCTCCGTACCGTCCGCAACGCTCTGATGGTATTTGGAATAGATCTTGAGCTGTAGGTCTGTTTAGGAAATTAGTTCTTCGGCGGAGGTATTTCAAGCGCATACATTCACACTGCACGATCTACATCCGAGGCACATAAAAAAAATATTAATAATAATAATTTACTCCTATTTGAAAATTTATCGAAAATGATTTTAACATCTGTCAGGGTCAAAGTCAGTCAGTCTCATATTAAATTGCGCAAGGTCTCACCACAGTCGTCGTGTAGTGGTTAATTTCAGCTATACCCCCACAAACTTTAGATTACCGGTTCCAAATTCCAACCAAGCAGGAACCATTTGCTTCTTGGTTGATTAAAATGAAATTCCATCTTCGGCGAGATGAGTTTTCTGTCTGTCCGTGGGAAGTAGAGACTCTTCCAGTGGTTTCGAGACAACGTGGTTGGTCTGAATTCTGATGACAGACCCAGGAGCAGGAATGGGTGGGGTAATTAATATTACAATTAGGGGTAAGCCAAGGCCCCGGGGTCAAATAGGAGCCTCGAGAAATATGGGATAAGAATAATGTATCCTCATTTTCATAATACGCATGAGGAATCTTGAATACCCTACCCCCCATCCCAAAACGAAGGTGCGCGGTAATATAATTGTCCCGGGGGACCGATATGGTTCTCCACGCCCCTGAGTCCAATTGGCATTTCTACACCCCTTTTATGTTTTAGAGGTATGATCATCTAAACTTCAGTGGTCGAAAATGGTTGTAAGGCTTTTTTTTTGTCTAGCATATACAGCCCAATAGGTGGGCAGTTCATAGGCAAAGCACGACACATACAACGGGGTGGGGGGGGGGAAGAGAAGTTATGTAATGTCAGTGGCGGCAGCATTTATATCCTGCAGTAACTAGTGTTATATCTGCAGTTCTTGCAAGTGAGAGCCAATCAGTTGTGAACCGATTCATTTTAATTGGGAGGCACTGATCATAATACTGCTTAGTACGTCCTAAATAATTCAAGCAGTACGATACTAAATGCTCGAAAGAGTTTCACAAATCTTCTGTAGGGAAATTTGGATATGAGAAATGAATACTTTCAGGAAGGTGGCGCACTTCATTGCAATAATGATGCGGTGAAATGCGGATGTATATATGTAAACGCCGAAAATAATGACAAATAAGAGAAAAAGATGGAGAGAGGAAAACTGAGTAATATGACGAAACTTTAATTTCAATAATCTCGCTGAGGACATGACATTTTTTTCTGGTTTTAGCTTTCACATACCAAACCGTCCCTCCCTCCTTCTCCAGCCACAAACAAAGACTAGATCAACATTTCTTCCAGCTTTTGTCCGAAGCCTTTCAAACTAATTCTAAAATAGCATAATTGAAAAAAAGAAGAAGAAGAAGAATACATAAATCGATGTCTAGGACCTCATATAGCGATCGCTATTAATATTGTCACCGTTATCACCATGTACCGACGTCACCATAAAGGTCGTCGCCATCGTCATCATAATCAACACCAATGACGGATATCGTCATTACC